>NW_019396757.1:14369-150076 GCF_000591075.1 Eurytemora carolleeae
CTCCCTCTTTTCAACCCCACTCCCCCTCTTCTTAATCCCTTCCCCCCCTTCTCAATACCTCTCCCCCTCTTCTCAATACCTCTCCCCCTCTTCTCAATACCTCTCCCCCTCTTCTCAATACCTCTCCCCCCTTCTCAATACCTCTCCCTCTCATCTCAACCCCTACCCCTAAAAGCGTAATAAGGAAAAAAGATTCACTTGATATTGGAAATCGTTGATTAAACATGGTGCAGTGTATTTAGAAGTATATCATGAGAGAAATGGAAATCAATGATGAAAACACAAGTTTTCTGAATATATGATGTTTTTAAAGGACAATTGTGAAAATCCATTCACGGAGTACACAAATCAGGAATCAAATTAAATCTACAGCGATAAGCAGTTAAGTCACTTCTCTTGAATTTGAACCGTTGTCGGCGGACAAGAGGAATAGATAATAGAAATCTAAAGAATGCATGGCTCTTTCAATTACACTTTTTGAACTAAAGCTTAATACAATCGTATTGCAGTTTTTAAAATTAACATGATAATTAGTAAGAATATATTACAACATTGCAAAGTGGAACCAGTCTATAAAATGAATGCAAATTGCATGTTGCTCATTGGATCTCTGTTAATATACATGGAAGACAACAAGAAACTCAGATTACTCGAAAGATTGTTGCAATTACATTGAATTAATTAATTAAAGATGTTGTTGACTATTTAAAATGAGTTTCGCTTCGTAAACCATGTGCTTGAACACCATTTTTTTTGGCAAAGCAAGAAAATCCATTTTTACGGCACGTTTGTAGGACAAGGTTCATAAAGCGTGTACGCTGCTTTGTTGTATGAATTATGAATTATGAATTTCTGACCTTGCATATTTTCAAAATATGATCGATTTTTCTATCTAAATTTTTATTTCAATTTTAATCTAAAGATTTATCTAAAAGTAATTATGTTTGATATTTTTTTGCCAGGAAAAACAATTATCTCTTGACAATGCCATGAAAGGTCTGAAATTAATTTGAATTTAATTGTGTATAATTCATGATTTTTAAAGTTTCAAAAATCAAAATTATTGAATTTTTGTTTTAGGTTTTGTAAAAAATGAATTTAATACTCAAATATTTTTTAATCTTAGATTTTGAGTAACTTGTCTTAAGTGAAAACATTTGATTCTGAACTGATCCGAAAAAACCCATATAACATTTATAAATATATACTATAAGTTAAACAGACTATGAAACGTATATTACAGCTAGAGCTGGGGCTCGTTACAATTTACAAGATTTGTCCAATTTTTTGTGGGACCTCACGTGACCCCAAGATGAGGTTTATATACGGTCAAAATTAAAAACAAATTTTTCTGAAAAAATGTTGATGGTTACGATAGTTACAAAAAAATCCGCGAACATTTTTGTTTGTTGAAGTACAATGAAAAATGGCGACGTAAACATTAACAGTAAAAAAGTTAAAAGCTCCAATTGTAAGCATAAAAGCTTGCTCCCTAAAATCCTGAAGACCAGGTTTTAATTAATGTCGTTAAAATTCAAACAATTTTAAGTGGTTGAGTTAACAAAATTTGTCCACATACGTTTATAAAAGAAAAATATGCACAGGTCTAATTATATTTTATCTATCTTATCCATCTTATCCATCTTATCCATCGTATCCATCCTATCCATCCTATCCATCCTATCTATCATTAATCTGAGCTATCAAAACCAATATAGTCTAAGGAACTACTAAGACTGGGAAAAGCATAATTTATGCATTTTGTTTTACATAAGTAGATATGCTTACTAATGCAAATATATTGTACAGGGTATCCCACATCATATATTTAGATCATTTACATCTCTAAATTGCGATTTTTGGTAGAAAATAGAATCATTGAAAAATTCTATAAGGCTAATATAAAATTTTGTATGCAGAAAATGCTAGGTTTTCGAGTATTCCGTGCGTATTTTGGCGTTAAAGCTTGGAGATAATCCAATATGATATGGGACGCTCTGTATAGGCATATATATAATATGTAGATATATGTAGAAATTTAGTTTCATCAAGATATTTTTATCAAAAGTTATCTTGTTGAAATTTTTTAAGTTTCCAGCGCGTGTACTTTTTAAATGAATCTTTTGTAGACAATGCATATGCATGCATGAAATGAATATGCAGCGTTTTAAAACACTCTCCACTCTTCGGTAAACTTTTTTTGGGTAAGTTTACTGAAAAAAAATTTTAAAATTTTGATAAAGAATAATCAACATATAAAATTTTCTTAATTTACTTTACTTTACTTTATTTTAAAACTGCCAAATTAAGTAAAAAAAAGTACAATGTCACTTAAAATAATCTCAAAAGTTGATGGAGGAATGGATTGAGGAGGTGTGATGGGGGGGGGGGGGCAGGGGGAGAGGGGGGGAAGGGATGGAGAGAGGGAGGGTAAATACTACATCTCTTGTCTGATCTCTATAATCTATTGAGTAGAAAACTAGTATAATTAACTAAACGGTTCCCTTTATACTTCTATTCTCTCTTCTCGAGGAAAATCCAGGGAATCCAGGTGTCTAGGAAGGGTCATTTTTTCTCTGCTTAAACTCCAGGGTTATATATTTCTAGAGTTCCAGCATATCCTACACTGCTGGAAGAAATCCTATTGTCGGGTTAAAAATATCGAAATTGACTTCACACAGTTCGACCTGGTGAACACTCTGTAAAAATCGGCGAACACTTTTTTCTCCTCTTTCGCAGAAAATAATGCTGTTCACTTCTGACTAGCTTGTCCAGTTCATACTTCAAAAATAAAAGAAGTAAATCAGATGATTTTTTTTGAAAAAAGTATTCTTTGAACCTTAATATAAAGACACACAGAGATAGTAGAAATCAGTAAACATTTTCAAACATGAGTGTCATTAAGCATATATATATATATATATATATATATATATATATATTAGTAGAAATAATTAGAAATTAGTAAAATTATAAAGACTGTAATTATGATTTCAAGTGTCTTTCCATTTAAAGATTTCACCGGTACACTCTAAACCTAAATCTGATCAATAATGTGGAAAATGTGAATATCTCATTCATTCTTAATTAGAAAAATTGTACCGTTGTGAATCGAACATCCCAGTTCATAAATAGGAGGTCACCTGACATCACTTGACATCACTTGACATCACTTGACATCACTTGATATCACTTGACATCACTTGACATCACTTGACATCCCTTGACATCCCTTGACATCACTTGACATCACTTGACATCACTTGACATCACTTGACATCACTTGACATCATGGATAGTATATTGAACTATTCTGTGATTATACCTAATCTATGGATCATATACTGAACTATTCTGTGATTATACCTAATCTATGGATCGTATAATGAAATGTTCATGTAAAAAGCTTAATGTTTCCCTTTAATGTGTAATGTCGGTAATGTCTTCCTGGAATTCTTTCAAACTTAATCTCAGGCTAAATTCAATTTTTCAATCTGTCACGCGCGCAAATTAATTTTTCACAAATAATGCGGGGAGGGGTTGGTGCGCACATACTTTTTACCATTCTTTTTCTTATCAGATATTTTTTGGTGCATTTTTTAATATTATATTTTATATTTTCCGGTGTATTCTGGCAAGGAGGAAAATGTAGATGTTGTAAGGTTTGCGCAGAGCATACATAATTTGTTTATTTCGTTTAAACAACATGAGAGAATTGTGTATTGGTGCTGTGTATAGTGTACGTATACAAATATCTTTTAGTGAACAAATAAATAAAAAAGGACATTGATGCTAGAATGTGTTATATACATACATATTGTACCTCTATTTGTAGAAAGGAATGTCCGAATCACAACAGATTAAGTTTCTCGACGTAGTTTGCCCACAATGTTTAGCGAGAAAAACAGGGATTTCTCCATCGTCGAATATCAGACAAATGTTTTTATGAACCATTGGGAATTGGACATGCCACTCTATAAATCTGTTGATGGATATAAACATTAGAATGGATATCTGGATATTACCTGTCTCTGAGCTAGGGTTTAGATATCCCACTGTATTTGCCAATGGATATAAACATGAGAATGAATATCCGGATATTACCTGTCTCTGAGCTAGAGGTTTGGATATCCCCCTGTATCTGCCTATGGATATAAACATGAGGTGTAGGATGGATACAGAACAGGCGAGAACATCACATGTCTGGTAGAAGATACACCAGAGTTCTGATAAAGGCCAGGAACCTCCTGGAGCAAGGAACAAGTTAAAATGGCGTCAATACTCTATACTGCTTTCTCCCACGTGCACCCTTGGCGTACTTTTTTAACTGAAGTTTTCTTAGAATTTTTTTGTTTTTCAAAAATTACGGAACTGTATAGTGTATATATATACTAAACATATTAAATCTTAAACCATTTTGAAGGTGTAATAGGACCACATTTTCGAAATCCTAGGACAAGAGAAATAAAGTACTCCTGCTTTCTGGGTATTAGTAAAATCAGATTTACGAATTAAAGTTGCGAAAAAGAATTCGAATTAATGGATGCATGTATTTGTATTTTGTAATATTCTACCAAACGTTTTTTGCGCATTCTTAGATATACGTTTTGAAAGTTAATGAAGAACAAAAGTAGAATGAAATGGGAATGGGATTTGGTTATTTGATATATCTACTACAACAGCTGATTAAAATTAGAATTATTTTTGTTGAAGGTACAAAATCAGTCTGATCATAGTTTGAAAATGTTTTGCTATATTATTATTTTAATTAGATTCGTTGTTATTCTAGATATTTTTGGCAACCTCGCGTGATTATAGAATGTCATGTTGGGTTAAGATGAATATATACACACGCGAGGTTGCACCAAAAATTTTCCACTGTACTTTTACTCAGATTTCAACGGAAAATATAAAAATAGTTTTCACTTTTTAATATTTATTCTTTATCCTTCTTTTTTTGTCCTAAACTCCTTTATACATTGTTAGCTTTAATTTTTCAGCTATTTATTTAGTCTAATTTGTTCATCAACAAACTTCAACAAATATACTTTTTCTGAATACCTTTCCAGCCTGCGAGGCCCCTCAATATCCAATTAAAATTAGTGCTTACTAAACATTCTTTTAGAAAAAGATATATTAATAGTCTGGAATTAATTTCAGAGAGAAACTAACCAAATATAGAAACTTTATTTAATTTTTTCTCTTATTTATAATTATATCAAATATGATGTGAATTAATTCGTATTTTTGGGAAATAACGGTTAGCAGCAAAGGAATTGAATCTTTGGCACAAACTATGATTTTCTAATGTCTATACCTTTGCAACCCTGTGTCGGAGATCTTAGATTTTTCAAAATATGAATTATATTTCATCAAACAGTTAAAGTTTGAAATATCAACGATTTTCATCATCAGGTGGCAAAGATATAGGGATTATTAAGACTTAATTATGGTTGCTAAACATAGTTAAAGAAAAACTACCAAGGTTTGATTAACTCCAGGTTATAGGTTTGATCTTACCATTAAATATTACCATTGCTCCGAATGGCATAACAACCATAGAGACCAATAGATCTGCTACTGCTAGAGACATCAGGAAATGATTTGTCATGTTCTGCAGTTCTCTACAATAGAATAGAGTTGATTTGCTGAAAATGATCCGTCATGTTCTACAATATAATAGAGTTGATCTGCTGAAAATGATCAGTCATGTTCTACAATAGAATAGAGTTGATCTGCTGAAAATGAACAGTCATGTTCTACAATATAATAGAGTTGATCTGCTGAAAATGATCAGTCATGTTCTACAATATAATAGAGTTGATCTGCTGAAAATGATCAGTCATGTTCTACAACAGAATAGAGTAGATCTGCTGAAAATTATCAGTCTGCATGTTCTACAATAGAATAGAGTCGTTTCTAAATAATTAGACTTTACTATTGGGAAGATAAGACCTTTAAGAAAGAAATTGAGTCTTTGCTACAAATTTTGATTACCTTATCTTTCTATATCTTTTCAACCCAATATCGTAGACCTTTGATATTTCAAACTATAAATTCTGTTGGATAAAAAATCTAAGTTTAAAATATGAAAGGTTAACGACGATTTAAAATTTTTAGTTTGTGGCAAAGACTTAATTCCTTACAATTAAAAAATTTTAATAAAAGGGTTCCATGACTGATTCTCGATGGTACCCAGTAAACCTGTATCTGAGTATCAAAGAGAAATATATCATACTTTCTAAATCTTAAAAAGTGTTAAACATGAATCCGAAATTCACTTTTACAGAGAAACAAGTATCAAATTATCAATTTTTAGTATAAAAGGATATCTGTAAAACATGTTGCTCAAACGAAGGTTAAAATAAGAATCAGGCTTTAAATTGAATGTGTTGAGAGTCTTTTTAGTCTGCACCTAAACATAGTTTACTCAATATTTGTAGGACTAAGACTGTAATTAATGATTAAGAACGCGGGACAACAGAAGCTGAATTGTATTGGCAGAGAATTAATCTGAATCATTAGGACCAACATGTTTCTGGGAAAACAAAAAACATCAAGCTTTTTATATGAAAATTCTGCCTCTTTATTACAAATCCAATTTTTTAAAAATGTTCTCAAATACTAAAAATTCTAATCTTTACTTGTTTGTAGATATTGCAAGGCAGACCAGACAGTTGCCAAATATTCCCGCCAAAATGAGACAGCTGATAAGCGGTATAGGCCAGTACTCAGCAGAATCAGCTGACAGTTCACCATCTTGAGAAAAAAATAATGATTTGGGATATTTAATTAATTCCTAAGATTTCAAATGACAAAAATTACAAATGGAGTCATCAATAGTTTAAATTTTATTTGATCATCTTCAAGATGCCGCTTTCAGCATACAAATTAGTTATTCGTTTATAACAATAAAGTTAATAAGAACAAGAAACCGTATCTCTTTTCTTATTTTTCTTTTCGTTCGTGTCTTAATCATTAATCAGGGATCTATGGAAACAAAGTATTGTATTTGTGTTATTTCTATTAATAGTGTATAACAGTATATTATTTTATACATAATATATTTTATGATAATGGATATACTCTAGTTTAATCATTTTTATTGAATCGTTAAGAATTCCAAAATTATTTATATATTTGATATTAGTTGAGAGATGAACCTCCCTATTTTCTGATAAATGGTGGAAATTAAAGAGATAGTTTCCTTGGATCTCATTAATCATATACTTTTGTACTTTCAAACTAACAGGAAAAAGATTTTCCGAGAGCCTGCAGCCAAATTTGTCTTTATCCTTCATCTGATGTTGATTGTTATCATATTTAATTAGAGATGGTATAACTCACATTGCTCCAATCTTTGCATGATTCTAGCCCATACATCATACAGGGTGTCCCAAAAAACATGGGAATTCAGTGACGAATTGGATATCGTCTTTGTTATGAATTAGCATTGTAATACCTAATTTCAAAAACCATACTATTATTATGTCTGCTAGAGTTTATTTTATGAAAAGGGTAAAAGACTGTAAAGATGTGTCTATAATGTCTCCTTAAGATGAACAGTGAATACGGACAAGTTTACTCTGTTTGTATACTGAAATTTTCTTGTTTTACTAAGTACAACCGAATGCAGTCAAAACATAAACAAACAAAATGCGAACATAGCAGACGAAACTCTTACAAATTACAGCTTTCTCAGTAGGTATCACTATACTAAATCCAAGAATTATCTAAGAAGATGATATCGAATTCGTCACTGAATTTCCATGTTTATTGGGACACCCTGTATGTACTTTATAATTCAGTAGTACTGCCGAATTTATGGACTTAAAAACTACAAATCGGTTCAGATAAGTTCTTTCCTCTCTCATTGGTCAAAATTTAATTTATTTTTGCTCATCAAAAACTACGAGGATCCAATACCCAATATTACTAGTTTTTAGAATAACACGTTTATACAAATGTTTGGAAGTTTTCCTTTCAACCTTTTTTCTCCAATTAAAATAAGATTTCTTTCATTTTCTATTGTATACTTTTTTGTTGCGCAGACGTTCTGAAGTTAAAGGTACATTCTTGATCGACAGAAATGCAACTAATTAGGTAATCCCAAACATTTCCGGAGCTTCAAACTTTAGAATTGTGGATATTGAGATTAATACTTAATCTCCTCTTTTGTTAATCTTCAAATTATTATAATCTTAAACCACTAAACTGACTAAAATTCTACCAATATGGAGTGTACCAAAAAAGAGGATTAAGAAAACAATATTCAGATTAAGCGGGTTATCCAATTCTAAAGTTTTCAGCTCGGATTATATTAGTTGCTTTCATTCATACCTATACTATAAAAGCCTTCAACCATTTCAAAAGATTTTATTTTTAAAATGTTTTTTTTTCCTGAACTCCCAAAATGCGCAAATCCTTTGACGCCTATCTGTCCAGTAATTGCTAACAATTATTTCCTGTATTTTCTTCTCTTTCCCTAGATTGGATAGAAGTATTATATTGGATAGAATTGTATACAGTATAATCAGTTTGAGGAAGGGAGGGCAGGCAGTCGCAACATTTTTTCGCCCGGCCCGTAAATGATTTCACAAACTCAACTTCTAGGTAGTGGCAGCTAGACATGGACGCGTTCGGCTTTTTTCTTTTCGTTCGTTCATTGTTCGGAAACGACCCATTTCGTTCTTTTTTTTTACTCGCTCAAAAAAGAATAATGATGTCGTTCGTTCTCAAAATTATCGTTAATTTTGAAAAATCTGCAGTTCAGGAAACAAACTATCTTTTTAAAAATATGTTCCAAAAAATCGTTCGTTCAAAACAAACGATCGTATTGTTTAAATCTTTTGGATTTTTTTCATTTAGTAAAAAAACGTTCATTTTTTCAAGATCTTTCGAACAATTTCAAATCGTTCCTTTTTGTTGTTTTTTCGTCCGTTTTTCAAAAACGATGGTTTTTCATTTTCTCTGAGCGATTAAAGTCAATCATCCATTGTTCAATTTTTTCCTGAACGACACCACTTTTCTTAAAATCTTCGTTCGTTCACAAAAAGATGCCCATCTCTAGGTAGTATACTTACATATTTGTCTTTCGAACCTCAATTTTTTTCGTCAGGAATCATTTCTGTGTTTCCAAATGTAGTTTTCCATACATTTTTTCAAATCTTAGGCGACGCCATAACATCAAATTTGGTTTGGTTTTGTCCGTGATGAACTTAGTTTGCAAAACAAAATGGTTTTAGAACATTTGTAGCAAAACTTTGAAAATAAAAAATCTACATATTTAAAGTTTGTATAAATGCCGAATCAATAAAGGTGCGGTGAGCCTTCCCTTCCTCGTTGGGGGCGGTAGGAATCAGTTCCTGGTGTAATCCTAATCCATTAAAGCTAGGTCCCAATATCACCATACTAAAAGAACTGGAGAAAATAGAAAGAATAAACACCAGGAGTCACGTGTATCCAGCTAGAGCGATATTTTGTCAAAATCCATCTAACAAAGCGTGATCGACCTTGTTATAGTTAAAAGTAAAGTCAAGGAAAGAAGGAAAAGTTTGAAATTGGTTTAATGAGGATAAAAAAATCGTGTTTTTAATTTAAAATCAGTTTTGTCAAGAACAAAGTATAATTTTAGACTTTCCTGGAGCTCAGTGCTCACTACTAAAAAGTCTTTATAGTCATAAATCGTTAAAGTAGTAGTCTCTCTTTGTTTGTTAGCATTTTCGATCATAACTCAGGCACCCTTGACTGATTTGCCTTAATTTTTAATTGATAAACTTGGTAGAAAAACTGGAATGTTGAAATCTTGGTTTAAACAGTCTAAATTGAGTGGGTTGACTTTTATGGAAAACCTAAGTTCCAGGCAAAGCTGTGTTACCTACCATTTACTAAACAAACCTACCTTCTACTAAACCTACTGCATCTACTAAACCTACCATCTACTAAACCTACCATCTACTAAACCTACCTTCTACTAAACCTACTGCATCTACTAAACCTACCATCTACTGAACCTACCGTCTACTGAACCTATCTTTTATTTACAAAACCTATTATCTTCCAAACCTACAATCTGCTAAACCTTCCATATACTAAAACTACCATCTACTAAACCTACCATCACTACACTTACTTTCTACTAAACCTGCCATCTACTAAACCTACCATCTACTAAACCTACCATTTACTAAACCTGCCATCTACTAAACCTACCATCTACTAAACCTACCATCTTCTAAACCAACTATCTACTGAACCTACCATATACTGAACCTACCTTCCACTAAACCTACTATCTACTAAATCTACCATCTACTGAACCTACCATCTACTAAACCTACCATCTTTTAAACCTACCATCTACTAAACCTACCATCTTCAGAACCTACTATCTACTAAACTTACTATTTATTAAACCTACCATCTACTAAACTTACCTTCTACTGAACCTGCTGCATCTATTAACCCTACCGTCTACTGAACCAACCTTTTACTAAACTTACCATCTACTAAACCTACCGTTTACTAAATCTACTAGCTGCTAAATCTACCATCTATACTAAATCTTCCACCTACTAAATCTACCATCTGTACTAAATCTACCATCTTCTAAGCCTAGCAATCCTACCATTAATAAATTTACCATATATTCTAAACCTACCATTTTCTAAATCTACCTAAAATTAGGCTAAATGGGCATGAATTGAATTCCCTCTGGACCAATATACAAGGTGTCTCTGGGAAAAGTTAAGCATATTGCATATAAACGACTTAAAAACTAAAATATTAGACTGTTTTTTAAAATCCGAACGAACTGGTATTCTTAATTTTTGTCCTTACATCTTTTCTTAAATCTTGAATTTTTGTCCCACCCTGTATTCTTTGGTAATAAATAAACATGTATATTCTATAAAGCTTTCAGACCTAGAAGTATTCAATATTATTATATCTACTGTTTTCTTTTCCTAGATTCCTGAGTACAAGCATATTGTTGAGTTTACAAGAAAAACAAGATATAATTGTTCAATATTTTGGTCAGACCTAATCACTGTACATTGTACATTTTACCATTTACACTGAACTATTTACACTGTTCAATGTACAATTTATACTTTACACTTTACACTTTACACTGTACATTGTACATTTTACCATTTACACTGAACTATTTACACTGTACATTGTACAATTTACACTTTACACTTTACACTGTACATTGTACATTTTACCATTTACACTGAACTATTTACCCTGTTCAATATACAATTTACACTTTACACTTAACACTTTACTCTGTACATTGTACATTTTACCATTTACACTAAACTATTTACACTGTACATTGTACAATTTACACTTTACACTTTACACTGTACATTGTACAATTTACCATTTACACTAAACTATTTACACTGTACATTGTACAATTTACCATTTACACTGAACTATTTACACTGTACACTGCACAATTTACACTTTACACTTTACACTGTGCACTGTGCACTTTACGCGGGATACAGATTACAGAAAGTGCATACACCAATATTGAAATATAGACATTTATAAATATTTTTTGTCTAAGATTTTGTTATTTTTCAATTTTTGCAAACGGTAGATTTAAGTTTAATGCTTTTCAACCAGATTTTTTAAATCTTTAAAGTTTTACAATCAAATTATTGTTGAAATATCAAATGTCTACGACATCAAATTATTGTTGAAATATCAAATGTCTACGACATCAAATTGCAAAAGTACAGAAATTAGAGGAAAAAAAGTGTTTAAAGTGACTAATCAGTTTCTGTACAGAACGGAGAGAACAAAGATCAAATATCAAGTTGTGAACGAGAAAACGATTTTCCAAACTAAGCTTTGAAAATTTCTAACTTCAACCCTACAGAAACCCAATGATGAATAATGAATAGGAATATTCAAATCATCTCAAATATTTCTGATGTTTTAGAATCGGTTTAAAAGGAAACAGTAAAGCTGGGGTTTAGACTTATCCTCCATTGATTTTAAACTGCACAGTCATGAAAACAAATCACCAATTTAGGAAGGATGTTCCGACCCTCAAATCTTTCTGTAGCCAAGAAATTGAAATTTTGTAGTGGGTGGAATGACTAAACTCGTTTGAAGCTTAAATTCATTTAACATTTGACAAAGTTTGGAGATTTGACCAATAAGAGATCAGGAATCTTCAATATGACCAATGATTTTACCAATGAGGGATCAGTAAAACTTCTCATGCGAAACAATAAGAAAAAAATGTTCTTGAGGATTAACATTGGCATATATATCTATATATTAAAATAAGACATTCGTATATATATATATGTTGCCTATAGACGGCCAAACGGCTGGACCGATTGAGCTGACATTTTTTGTGGACATTTAGGGGTGTTATAGGCTAAAGAAGTTCTAAATTTTTTTTTAAAACATTTTAAAAATTTTTTTTTTCCACGGGCAACGCCGGGCCCTTCAGCTAGTAGTATATATAGCTCTAGAAAAGTGAATTGTGAATTGTGAATGCGTGCAGTGCACTGCTGTGCACCATATATAAATAAGTAAACATAGATAGATGAAGTTAATTATGCAACTGCAAAAACTCTGCAGGCCTATCAATCAATCATGTACTTAATTTTTTTAATTATGCCAATTTTTGACATATTCATATGATGTCATAGAAGTACACTATAGAGGTAATCAGAAAGAATTTAAGTAATTATAGTTTAAATTTTTTTCTTTTAAAAGATCAATATGAAAAATGTTATAATTATTTTAAGTCTGCAAATGTTAAAGACAAGTTTCAAGAAATAACTCGGTTACAAAGTAATTGATTGCTTGCTTCAAACTCTAATTTTTATATCCCTTTATCTTTGCAATCTGATTTATGAAACCTTAATATTGCCAATATTGTGCATTAAAGGAACTGTAAATGTAAATTCAAGTGGTCCTCCATTGGTAGAGTGATATGTTCCATGTTCCATTGGTAGAGTGACATGTTCCATGTTCCATTGGTAGAGTGACATGTTCCATGCTCAAAAGTACCCTTGTAAGCTTTGTCTGATCAAGTATGAATTATCAACGTTTTTGTTTTGAAAACTGTTTTTTTTTTTGCTTTCTCTGCAGAAGTGCCATGCGCATTTCTGGCTTATCAATATAAACCCTTGTAAATTCAGAATGGTTTCGAGAGTATGGTTGTGAATCGGTGAATAGTGAAAGCCCAAAATATACAGGTTATTTTTGGGGATCAAATTGAAAATGGAAAAAATTGAAAAGTTGTAAAGCCATTTATGCATTGAGAGGAACGCGAAAAGAGATTGAAAATAAAGAAATAAAGAACTCTTAGCCAAAATGAATTCTGTAAAGTGTTTAGCAAGAAAAAGAAAATCAAGTTTTCATTAAAAAGAATGCATCTTCTAAGTCTATTTTACAATTTTCTCTTATCTCTCTGATAGCATTTTATGACATTAAATACAAAAGATTGAATATTTATTATTTTTATATTCTCTTACCCGAGACCGTCAGATTCATAGCTTCATTCATCTCTGTTACCAAAATAAAATATTAATTATGTTTAAATATAAATCTGAAATCTCAGAATCTTAAAAACTAATTAAAATTAAAAAAAAATATGGTTTGATAAAAACAAAGTTTTCATAAAGGAAATTGTAATCTAAATTTAAACCTTTTAACCATGAAGTTTAGAAAAACAAAATAAAGTACTTTAAAGTGATGGTGTACGTTATTTAAAGCGACCATATACTTAGATACATACATAACGTGTCGTAACTTTTTTTCAAAGCATTAAAGGGGCTGTAAAGGAAATATGAAAGGGGGTATAGGATGAAACCTGAGAAAGGAGGTATAAGATGAAACCTGAGAATCTCAGGCATTGAACGATCCATATAAGACATCTATCTGATGTTCCTGTCTCAAAACTGTGTCAAATTTATACGAAAATTCATATATGTGCAATTTTGTATAAAAGTTGTAGTATTAAACAGATCATATTCAACAAATACGCAACCAATCTGAAAACGATGATATCCCACAGGATTTTTAATAGATATAATTGATAATATAATTACATTTAGTTCGTATTACGTCATCAGAACTTCAGCCAATGGCAGTGTAGTAAACTGGTCACATGATTTCCGTACGCCTGAGATTCTTAGGTTTCATCTTATACCCCCTTTTCAGGTTTCATCCTATACCCCCTTTCATTTTTCCTTTACAGTCTCTTTAATGATAGAGTTCTATCTGTTTAGACTTTTCTCTCTGAAATACGTTATGATTCCTAAAAAATATGTCAGCATTAAGTTGTATTTACTTTTAATCTGGGCAAACCGCAAAATCTAAGAAAAAGTAATTTATGGATCTGGTTTTCAATACACTTTGCGTGCAGAAAACCTTTGTATCAAATTATAGTATATGACTAACTTTCGTTTACACTTGTTTTATGATGATAATAATGATTATGATAATACTGATGAAAATGCTAATGATATTAAAAATAATAATAATACTTGTTTATTGCAAGAAATAATGGACTTTCATAGTTTAATTTGTATAATGAAATATTGTTTGCATCGAGAGCAAAGTTTGTAACAACTAACATTAAAGGATTATGTAGAAAAGTCAAGGATTTAATGGTACTGGTAAATTAAATTTTATCACCAAACTCACTCTATACTCTGGAAATTCTACTTTACACACTTCTTGTACCGGCATAGCATTAAAAGAATATTTAATTGTACCAACCCACTTATTGTACCGACAAGAACAGATATAAATAGTTCAGCCCACATCTTGTACCAGTACGGAATATAGTAAATATGTAAATGTACTACAGCCCACATCTTGTACCGACACGGAATATAGTAAAAATATAAATATACCAGCCCACATCTTGTACCAGTACGGAATATAGTAAAAATGTAAATATACCAGCCCACATCTTGTACCAGTAAGGAATATAGTAAATATGTAAATATACCAGCCCACATCTTATACCAGTACGGAATATAGTAAATATGTAAATATACCAGTCCACATCTTGTACCAGTAAGGAATATAGTAAAAATGTAAATATACCAGCCCACATCTTATACCAGTACGGAATATAGTAAATATATAAATATACCAGCCCACATCTTATACCAGTACGGAATATAGCAAATATGTAAATATACCAGCCCACATCTTATACCAGTACGGAAAATAGTAAATATGTAAATATACCAGCCCACATCTTGTACCAGTAAGGAATATAGTAAATATATAAATATACCAGCCCACATCTTATACCAGTACGGAATATAGTAAATATATAAATATACCAGCCCACATCTTGTACCAGTAAGGAATATAGTAAATATGTAAATATACCAGCCATTACTAGTAAATAGATCTCATCAAATGTTAGAAATGGACAGACCACATTTAGAAATTTGCTGCCTACGACATTTTCCAACAACAAAATAATTAGAAATTAGAATATAATTACTGAAATTGAAAAAGTGCTTTTTTAATAATCAATCTTTTTTGATAATTATTTCGGTTCCTAGTTGAGAGCAATTCATCCTTTATTCTTCTCTTCTTTAGTTCTAACTCAGGCAGCAGATTCTGGGCAAACTGTTTCCGGTTTCTGAACCAGAAGTACACATTGTTTCTGGAAATAAGGATTTGCAAACAAAATGAACTCTTGAAAGAAAACAAGAAACATACTTAGAGTTTCTGCGTTGGATACTGTTCTTAGGTTTAAAATATAAATTAAACTTAATCCAATTATCAGACTCAACAAATTTTTCAGAATCAAATTTATACAAAACTACAGGATCAAGATCTATCAAGCCTATTACTCAAAAATGTTTAGGGTTGTAGCCTTGTAGGTTAGATAAAAAATACTTCTAAAATATGCCCGTGTTTTTATTCTTGAACATTACAGTGGTATCGCTAGTAAACATTGGACAGATTGTTATTTTTTCTTTCGATTAAAAAATGTGTTGTTGCAATTAAAGCTGATATCTAAATGTATAAAGTAGTAATCTCTGTTGGTCCGTCTGTTTTTATGAAAAGTCATGTCAAATTTCCCAAACTTGACAGCTTGATTATCATTAAAACTAAATTTATAGACCTGTTACAGAAATGGGAAAAATACTTTTCTACAGAACAGTCTTAACGTTTCATAAAGAAAAAAGTTATGAAAGGTTTGGGGGGGTGTAAGATGACAGAATTTTGACTCTCACATAGTTAATCACTGTTAATGTAATCTTAATTATAAGTTTTAAAATGTATTTAGATGAAATATCAGATATCTAAATTTAAACTTATTTGAAATTCCTCATTATCACCTTCACTTCCAACATTGATGGATTTTCAAAATTTCTAGTTCGATCCTGAATTTTGATATAACTAAATATGTTCGTAAACTGACGTATTTATTTAAAATGACTTTAAGTTATACATCTTTCTAAAATATTTTAAAAATATAGTCTTGCTTTTATCCTAGAGACGATTTAGAATCCATTTTCATTCATTTCATTCTTAAGATTTACAAAACGGCTATGATTATATAATTAGTAAATGTAGTACTTATAAAAGTTCGTCCCCCGAACTTTATCAGTCCAGGCACAACCAGTCCGCTATCTTAGGCAACCAGGACGCAACCCACCTGGCTCTAAATGCCACACAAGGACACAAGCGTAGCTATCAACAAGCTGTTACTCCCGCTCTAAATGCCACACAGGGATACAAGCGTAGCTATCAACAAGCTGTTACTTTGGCTCTAAATACCACACAGGGATACAAGCGTAGCTATCAACAAGCTGTTACTCCCGCTCTAAATACCACAAAGGGACACAAGCGTAGCTATCAACAAGCTGTTACTTTGGCTCTAAATACCACACAGGGAAACAAGCGTAGCTATCAACAAGCTGTTACTTTGGCTCGAAATAACACACAGGGACACAAGTGTAGCTATCAACAAGCTGTTACTTTGGCTCGAAATACCACAAAGGGGTACAAGAGTAGCTATCAACAAGCTGTTACTTTGGCTCTAAATACCACACAGGGATACAAGAGTAGCTATCAACAAGATGTTACTTTGGCTCTAAATACCACACAGGGATACAAGAGTAGCTATCAACAAGCTGTTACTTTGGCTCTAAATACCACACAGGGACACAAGAGTAGCTATCAACAAGCTGTTACTTTGGCTCTAAATGCCACACAGGGACACAAGCGTAGCTATCAACAATCTGTTAATTTGGCTCTAAATACCACACAGGGACACAAGCGTAGCTATCAACAAGCTGTTACTTTGGCTCTAAATGCCACACATGGACACAAGCGTAGCTATCAACAAGCTGTTACTTTGGCTCTAAATGCCACACATGGACACAAGCGTAGCTATCAACAAGCTTTTACTTTGGCTCTAAATACCACACAGGGACACAAGTGTAGCTATCAACAAGCTGTTACTTTGGCTCTAAATACCATACAGGGGTACAAGAGTAGCTATCAACAAGCTATATATCGATCCCAAATGACGATCCCACCTGCTTATCAAAACAGGGTTTAAGTTGAATGTACATATAAAAAGGGTTAAAGCTAACCATGCTACGTATTCATTTGAAACCCAGTTCAAATGAATAATGGTTTTTACGTAGAAGTTTACAAACATAGATAATTAATAATGTACAATGTACTGCAAATTTACAGAATACCATGTGAGCCGATATTTATTACATATATTTGTTGACCATAAATACAACTTCTAAACCCTCCCCCCCTCCCTGCCTTTTAAAAAAACCGGGTTTACATATTTTCAGAAGTATTTACAAATGTTTTAAACAATTCCATCAATCCCTCCAATAGAAATTGCTTGGCGGTAACATCTATCTTTCTATCTAACTCATTATCCAATTAGAGATGAATCCTTATATCGGCTCTATAACAGTAAATGGAAATATTTACTTCTATTGAAACTATAGTGCCTCAAACCCTATTCACTCCTTTTTATTGTTTACTATTCCTGCATTCTATTGCAGGTTTGAAATATATCTATTTACTGATTATTGGAGACTACAGTGTCCACGTTGAGGAGCCCGATCAACGAACCTATTGATCAAAGAACTTATCGACCAACCGACCAACCAACCAATCGACCAACCAACCAATTGACAAACCAGCCATCCTGACAAATTTTGTCGTCGCCCACTTACGTTTTTATATTATTGTCTAAATTGCCGTCTATTTTAAAAGAAAAATGATTGTTCAACATTTGAGATAAACGTATCCAATTTAAATAATGATATTTCTTTTATCAATTCATAGAGTTTGTATCCTGAGTCAAGTGATGAACATTTTTATATTAAGCAACAGATCTTTCAGATAAAAAGCTTTCCACGACTACTTTTTCATACAACATCTATTTTACAATTAACAACGCTAGTTATCATTTTCATAACTTTTGAGATTTGTCGATAATTTAATTTCCGTTTATTAATATATAACCAATTGCTCTTTTTAGACTTTTAAAACTACAGTAATTGCTTTTGCAGCTTTTCACTAGATAAAAGAGTAAAACACTCGATTAAAATAAAAACTAAGAATAAATCTTTTAATTACGCTGGGTTTACAATTGAAGAAATCCGTAAACATATCTAAAAAAATGTTCCAACTAAATAGAGAAAATCCTCCAAATTTGTTTGAAACTTAGCACGGGAAAGATGTCATCATCAGAAAATAATTCTCAGAAAAACACAGTGGAGGGTAATACAGAAGCTCAAGCCACACAAAAAGGTCAAGACAACCAAGCGAACCAGGAAAAACAAGAAAGTCAAGTGAGCGATGCGGAGAAACTAGAAAAAGAGAGTTCTGAGAAGCAGGAAAGCTCTGAAAAGCAGGACAGTTCTGAAAAGGAGGACAGTTGTGAGGAGCAGGAAAACTGTGAGAAGCAGGAAAGCACTGAGAAGCAGGATAGTTCTGGGAAGGAAGAAAGCTCTGAGAAGCAGAACAGTTCTAAAAAGCAGGAAAGTTCTGAGAAGCAGGAAAGCTCTGAAAAGCAGGACAGTTCTAAAAAGCAGGAAAGTTCTGAGAAGAAAGAATGTTCTGAGGAGAAGGAATGTTCGGAGAAGAAAGAATGTCCCGAAAATACGGAATGTTCTGAGAAGAAGGAGAACGAGGAGAAAAGTCCTTGGTACGTATGGACTCAGGATTCTTCTGAGAACCAGGAGAAGGAGAAGAACTTGAAGACAGAAAAGAGTGAAGAGAAGCAGGAAAAGCCGGAAGATGAAAAGAGTCAGGAGAATCAGGAGAACGAGGACAGCAAGGAAAAGCCCTGGTACTTGAAATGGACTCAGAGTTCAAAAGATGAAGAAAGCAAAGAAAATGCAGACAACCAATCTGAGGAGGAAGGACAACAGAAAGCGAAAGATGAAGAGACCACCAAGAAACCACAGAATCAGGAAGACCAGAAGAATAACAAGAATGAGAAAAGTCCGTGGGATAAGTGGACCAAGGACCCAAAGAATGAGAAGTAGATTTTAAAGAAGTTTTTCGTAGTTTTTTTTATTTCCATTAGAACACAAGAATAAAAAGATTATTGTTAAATCATTTCTAGAAAATATAAATTATTCTTTAAATCCATTTTGAATTTAAAGTGATTCTGTAAGTAGAAATGTTTGAATACATCTCCTAGTCATTTATCAAAAACTTAGAAAAATATAAAAACTTTAAATACGGCTGGAATATAATATCAAGATGAACTGAAATTCAAGTGAAAAATCGTGTTCAGAATTAATTATTCTTAACTTTCTTTCCATTAAACAAAGTATTGTGATATTGAGATTGTTGTTTATACAGATTTTACGGGAGTTTAAATTATCAATTTTAAAGTCCTCTTAAATTTGATGAAGGAAGTGTCTAAGATGTCCTAAATATTTGAAAACATATCAAATAAGAGTATATATATACATATATATATATATATATACGTAGGTTTAATAAAAAATGCCACGCAGATTAAAATATTTTTTCTCGAAATCGCAATCGGTCTTGTTCAAAGTTAAACAATTTTCTAAATGTTTGCTAATATATATCTCCACACGTTTCCGATCCGTCAACTATATTTGATTGATCAACTTTGAGTGCAGAGTATACAGGGAAACTACTCAATCTGTCACCATGGCTCAGAGGTCAATTTTTAGCACATGTAAACTGTGTAGGTTACATTTATTTTCATTCTAAATGAAATAAAACAATTATTTACAAAAATGTTAAAAAATGTTAAATGTTGCCGATCTCCTCATACTCTGATTTTATAATCTTTCGTCGTGTAGATCGTCGATATATTAAACCATGAATTCGGCTACAGCCTACATCAAATATTCAAAGTTAAGAAAGTCAAAGGTATACACCATCAATCAGGTTGCAAACATTTAGTGATTAGATATTTTAGAATATTCCAAATTTTTAAATATTTTTTATTCAATCGAGAAAAGTTAAAACTACACGATAATTGCACAGAAATGCACAAGGACGGTTTGTATATGTTTTTCCTATATGTGATAATTGGTCTTTTTAAAAGTGCTCTAACAGACATTAGGTGGATTTCATTTAATATTCAAGAATACCGAATTAAACCTTCAGTTGCCACAAAAGAATTGGGCCGATCGGTTCAGCCGTTTTGAAATTTATGGATACAAACAGACGAACAGAAAAGCAAAGAATATATATATAGATAGATAAATATATCATATTTGTGTCTATAATAGATATATATTATATTATATTATAATCTATAATGGATTTAAAAAAACTTTATTATCCTGGGATTATTCTAAAAGTTTAATCTACAAATAGAATCCCTTCTAAGAAAGTTGAGGGCTTCATAGTTGTTACAAGTGCATACTTAAGTATGATCAATTGTAGCTGCAGGTGCCCTAAACATGTATCTGAACGCAATATTATAATCATTATAATCAGCCTATTTAAATCCACACAAAATCATTTTCATGTCTAATAATCCTGGAAACGTAGATCTTTATTAAATGTTTCTTGTAGCTTTTGTTTATGTTGTCATAAGAAAAAAAACATATATAGCTTTGATCACTTGAAAAATAGGTAAATTCCCCAACTTAAACTCAAAAAAGTTTTCCAGAAGTGTGGTCTGTTTTCCAGAAGTGTGGCCTGTTTTCCAGTTCTAAGTGTAGTCTGTTTTCCAGAAGTGTGGTCTGTTTTCCAGAAGTGTGGACTGTTTTCCAGAAGTGTGGTCTGTTTTCCAGAAGTGTTGTCTGTTTTCTAGTAGTGTGGGCTGTTTTCCAGAAGTGTGGTCTGTTTTCCAGAAGTTTGGTCTGTTTTCCAGAAGTGTGGACTGTTTTCCAGAAGTGTGGTCTGTTTTCCAGGAGTGTGGTCTGTTTTCCAGAAGTGTGGTCTGTTTTCCAGAAGTGAGGTCTGTTTTCCAGAAGTGTTGACTGTTATCCAGAAGTGTGGGCTGTTTTCCAGAAGTGTGGTCTGTTTTTCAGAAGTGTGGTCTGTTTTCAAGAAGTGAGATCTGTTTTCCAGAAATGTGGTCTGTTTTTCAGAAGTGTGGCCTGTTTTCCAGAAGTGTGGTCTGTTTTCCAGAAGTGTGGTCTGTTTTCCAGAAGTGTGGGCTGTTTTCCAGAAGTGTGGGCTGTTTTCCAGAAGTGTGGTCTGTTTTTCAGAAGTGTGGTCTGTTTTCAAGAAGTGAGATCTGTTTTCCAGAAATGTGGTCTGTTTTTCAGAAGTGTGGCCTGTTTTCCAGAAGTGTGGTCTGTTTTCCAGAAGTGTGGTCTGTTTTCCAGAAGTGTGGGCTGTTTTCCAGAAACGTGGGCTGTTTTCCAGAAGTGTGGGCTGTTTTCCAGAAGTCTGTATAATGAATTAAATCTCGTCGATGCGTGAACTCCGTGAACTAGAAATACAATCCTTTTCTAAACTGACATTTACTATGTAGATATACATGTATAAACATTTTATTTTTAATCTGAAAACGTTACTTCTACAGATTTAGAAACAGATCTAACGTCTAAGAATGTTCCTGCTAAGCTAGATTCAAAATTTGATAACAAATTGCTGAACATAATTTCTGTTCAGTCTCAGCTGCGTTTTATGCATTTAACTAATCATCTATATAGAATTTGCAAATATTTGTGAAAAATTTGCAAAGTTTTGGCCAATGTTTGAGGTATTCATGCTTTACATCTCGTCTACACGCTTTCTATAGCGGGTAGAGAAGATAAACGGAGAAAAGTAAAAACATATGTCACACAACTGACAGGACACCCAACAGACGTAAACTCTTTCATCTTATTTCTTGAGAAATCGGCTTGTTTAGATTCATGATAAGCAGTGAGCAGAGATTCATTTTCGTAAAAAATAACATAAATTTCACTATAAGGTGGTAATTTATTTGGTGTTTCGTCCTGTTTTGTTTTATTTAGTCTGTACGTGTACTCCACAGCTTGCTCTAGATTCTTAAAAGTCGGCCCGGGGCACTTAAAAAACGGGGTTTACATTTACAGTGCCAGGCTACATTTGTTGCATAAAACGTGCTGCGTCGACTCTGCACTAGGTAGCCTGACTGGACAGTACGACTGAATGCATAAACATGTAGTACGTGATGTACAGGCAGGAATCATGCAACTTTTAGACTGGGGTGAGACCAGTACAATGTACATTGTACAGTGGTAACTGTAAAATGGTGGAAGGGTTATATTCTTCTTTCTTTTTTTAACTTTTAAGAAATGTTTCTAATTAATGATTTTGTATTTTGTATTCATTAAAACTAATCTATATTTCTAAAAATGTTCAGAGTACAAGTTTAGAAATTTTATAAAAATTACAAGAAAAAAAAATAGAGGACAACATTCATTCCACCGGTTTCTGGATACCACCAGTGAACAATGTACACACCCTGCAGACCATATTCAGAAGCACCTGTAGCTAATATTCTGTGGACATCCTGCAGACCATATTCAGAAACACCTATAGCTAATATTCTGTGGACATCCTGCAGACCATATTCAGAAACACCTGTAGGTAATACTCTGTGGACATCCTGCAGACCATATTCAGAAACACCTGTAGGTATTACTCTGTGGACACCCTGTAGACTTCATTGAGCACCCTGTTAAAAGATTGTATTTGCGGTTTATGAGATACTTATATTGATCAAATTGTTTAATGTTCCATATTATTATAATGGAAAATATTTTACATTAAATACCGGGTCACCTTTATTTTACGGCTAAAGTATATATTAGAAATAAAGGAAAAACAAGACAAAGAATGAAATGTATCATGTTTAGAGTAAGAAATGTAACTTTACACATTTCGCGCATGCAGACGTTTTCCAATAACTAAATATAACAAATGCCTAAGTTTAAATAGTCTTTAAGCAGCCAGAATGCAATTGGCCTGCTGAGAATCAACTTTTTTTTTAAAGCGGGAACCTCATTTTAAATTGTAAAGTTAAAAACTGGGTACGATCACTTTCGAAAGTTTGGCACTTATACTGATAGATTGACAGTTGTTAAAGAAACGAGAGAAAACATCAAATATTGTAGAAAAAAATTTAGGCGTAGAACATAGAAAATATTTACTTTCCAAGCTCGCTAAAAATATATATTTATTTGAACAAAAATAGACAAAACAAGCTCTGAACATGTTTATAAATTATATATTAATCATGTCTTGGTTAATATTTATTTTTAACCTGTGTGAAAAAATCTAATTTTGACCCCTTCTCCCACTGTTTTATTTTAATCTCAATGAAAGTGCTTAGTCTCGAGAATTCGACTTGTTTGAATTTAAAACAGAGAAATAGACAGATATAAAACACAAATATTTGCATATTTGATTAATTTTTGAAAATACAAATTAGCAAATTGGGCAGGGATTTAGAATTTGAATTAATTTTAGGGAATTTTATGGTTGGGGGGTGTTGGTGGGGGGGGGGGGTTTTCCAAAAGATTCGAAGTTTTCCGAAACATAGAAATTCCCTTTCTCTTGTTGAACTTTGCTTTTAATACTTTAGGTTCAGAAATGTAGTCATAATGATATCCAGGTATTCAGAAATGTAATTAAAATGGTATCCAGGTATTCAGAAATGTAGTCATAATGGTATCCAGGTATTCAGAAATGTAGTCATAATGGTATCCAGGTATTCAGAAATGTAGTCATAATGGTATCCAGGTATTCAGAAATGTAGGCATAATGGTATCCAGAAATGTAGGCATAAAGGTATTTAGGCATTCAAAAATGTAGGTATAATGGTATTTAGGTATTCAGAAATGTAGGGATAATGGTATTCAGGTATTCAGAAATGTAGGGATAATGGTACATCCCCCCCAATTTTTCATGGGGGACCCCCTCCCTCGATTCCTTCGCAGGAAATTTTTACAAAAGATTATAAGGTGTAATAAAGGAAAATAAGAAAGTTCAGAGATATATAACATACTTAAATATCTCCATTACGTCCAACGAATTCAAAATTAAAACATTCTAATTATTAAAATTACAATTTTTAAAGATTTTGTTTTCTTTAAAAAATTTTAACTATCTAATATATAATTTTTAATATTTCTAAATTTTCTGGATTAATTTTGCTAAAAACATAAATATCTTCAAAATTCTTTAATGATTCTAATTTCATTACTCTCAATTTCATGATTCTTGGTACGTATAAAAGGAGACTTATTCTATAATTTCGTGGATTTTTATAAATATCTTTTGCGTATTTTGTTTCGTATAATAACAGCGAAACACGGAAAATAAAGATATAGCATTTTTAGCTTGAATTAATTTGATTGACATAATTAATTAACAGTCCCTAAAATTAATTAGGTTTTCTCATCTTTAATTTGCCGGCCAAGCTAAAAACTTTTGACCAATTTGAGAAAAAGATTTTAAATTTCAAAGGACAAAAATACCACCCCGGATTAACCAGAGTTCTTCTATTTGAAATCAAACGTATTTTGGTCTACAATTCAACAATCTTTTACCTTTCACATTTGTTTATCTTATACTTTTTCATTCAAAATGCATATGCCGACAAAAAAGTATCCAAGAAAAAGGCTAAAAAATTATGTTTAATGGGTCAAATTTTGATCGAAAGTCACAGCTTTCTGGAATATTGACAGAACCGTTAAATCCACGTGATACGGAGCACATTTTGAAAATGCCAGGACTAAAGGTTTCAATGATTTTTAGTTTAAGAAACATACTGATAAAATTGACGAATAAATGAATCACTGTACTTCAAAAAACTAAATTAGATAAAAAGTACTTTTAGGCAGCTAGAGTAAGCTGTACGGTACACGTACAGTTTCAGCCCCTTCTAGAGAGATTATATTGTCTATGAAAAGGGTTTCAAAAATCGTCCACAGGGACTGAAAAGTCAACCAAAGTTCTCTGAAGTTGGTGACTGGTTTTCAAAACTGTTCAGTTTGCAGCAAACCTACTTAGACATTATCGAAGGATTTCAAGTTGAATCAAATTTACATTTTTTTAAACAAATTCTATTTATTTTCAACTCTAGTTCTTGAATAATAAACAGTTTATGTATATTCAGTTCAAAAATAAAAAGTTAGGATTTATCAAAATAATCTTCTTAAAATGTGACACTTTTCGAGCCAACAGACCTAAAATCTTAAGATTTAAAAACATACTATAGTAGGACCCGTAAATATGAAGACTGCTGTTAGACTCATGTTATGATGTAAAATAGTCCAATATACCCGAAACACATCAATTGTACTCTGTATTCAGACTTATTTCACTAAATAAGTTAAGATATCTTCTTTAAAAAACATCAAATACACATATTGCTTATATGTCGTCATTCTATCCACAGTTTTGTGGGTCTCACTGCACAAGATTTCAAAAAATATCTGATAAAAAATCCAAACATTACTGATCGAATTTAATGAATTTTACCTGACACTGATTTACATTTTGGATTGAAAATGTAAGAAAATATTGTTTTCAGGAAAAATATGAACTAACGTTATATAAATGCAACCTTTTAAACTGAAAATCGGAAACTTCTAACAGTATTTCATTAAACTTATTCATGTAAATTGATGATTTGTATAAAACATGATCAGAGAATATATTTAAAGAGAAGGAGGGGGGTGTATGCATTCTACAATTCTGAAACATTTAGAAACTATGGATTAGGGACTATGGATTAGGGACTATGGATAAGGAACTATGGATTAGGAACTATGGATTAGGAAGACCTTTTTGTATGCAACCCATATAATCCACTGCCTTTTAGACTTAGTGATGACAATTAATTGACTAAAACTCTCCTAGTAGTACTTGATAGTAGAACACAACTCTACAAGTAGGAGTAGGATACAACAATAGGACGGAGAGATGAAACTAAACTCTCCAGTAGTAGTAGGATACAACTAAGGGACTGAGAGATGATACTAAACTCTTCTAATAGGAGTAGGATACAACAATAGGACGGAGAGATGAAACTTAACTCTCCTAGTAGATGTAGGATACAACAATAGAACGGAGAGATGATACTAAACTCTCCTTGTAGGAGTAGGATACAACAATAGGACGGAGAGATGAAACTTAACTCTCCTAGTAGATGTAGGATACAACAATAGAACGGAGAGATGATACTAAACTCTCCTAATAGGAGCAGGATACAACAATAGGACGGAGAGATGAAACTTAACTCTCCTAGTAGATGTAGGATACAACTATAGGACGGAGAGATAAAACTAAACTCTACCAGTAGGAGTAGGATACAACTAATAGGACGGAGAGATGAAACTTAACTCTCCTAGTAGATGTAGGATACAACTATAGGACGGAGAGATAAAACTAAACTCTACCAGTAGGAGTAGGATACAACTAAGGGACGGAGAGATGAAATTAAACTCTACTAGTAGTAGTAGGATACAACTAAGGGACGGAGAGATGAAATTAAACTGACTGAAAAGAGCGGAGAACTAGTTGAGCGGAGAACCGGAGATTTTGTGACGGGTTGCGGAGGTTTAAACACACCAATTCATAGGAGAGAACGGAGAGAGTTGGAAAGTAAAAGAAAAAGTATTTATCAAAGAACAGGGACAAGACACAGAAAAGGAAAAAAGAGATGTTAAAACCAAAACAAAGAAAAACAAAGAAAAAGAGCAAAAGATCCAAAAGAGAACTTAAAAGCGAAAATGATGAATAACACCAAAATAGAATCATTAATCTACGAGAATAACAAATGTTTGTCCATAGAAAAGTTAGAAGATACTAAATAAAACTAAGAATAGAAGATAAGAAAAATCATTAAAGGATAGAAAATTAGAGCACGGAAAGGAAAAGGAGGGAAAAGAGTACATGTAAAAAGTAGGGAAAGAAAATGTGAAAAGAAAAAAGAAAAACAGGAAGCGGAAATAGGTAGGCATAGTTCCTGCCCTGCTGTTCAATGTAAACTCCGGTTCATTCGAAGTATCGGACAGACTTTTAATCAGATAGGACTAATACAAACTATAAACGGCAAAACGGGACGGTACACCAAATGAATTGTCCCCTGCTAGCGATACCTAAATGGCAAAGCCTGTCATTTAATACAGAGGGTATCTGTTACGAAACCTAGCATATGTTACGAGACCTAGTATCTGTTGCGAAACCTAGTATCTGTTACGAAACCTAGTATATGTTACGAAACCTAGTATCTGTTAAAAAACCAAGTACCTGTTACAAAACCAAGTATCTATTACGAAACCTAGTATCTGTTACAGAACCTAGTATCTGTAACGAAATCTAGTATCTGTTTACGAAACTTAGTATCTGTTACGAAACCTATTATCTGTTACGAAACCTAGTATCTCTTACGAAACCAAGTATCTGTAACGAAACCTAGTATATGTTACGAAACCAAGTATCTATAACGAAATCTAGTATATGTTACGAAACCTAGTATCTATAAAGAAACCTAGTATTTGTTACGAAACTTAGTATCTGCTTACGAACCCTAGTATCTGTTACGAAACTCAGTATCTGTTACGAAACCTAGTATCTGTTAAAAAACAAAGTACCTGTTACAAAACCAAGTATCTATTACGAAACCTAGTATCTGTTAAAGAACCTAGTATCTGTAACGAAATCTAGTATCTGCTTACGAAACCTATTATCTCTTACGAAACCAAGTATCTGTAACGAAACCTAGTATATGTTACGAAACCTAGTATCTGCTACGAAACAAAGTATCTATAACGAAATCAAGTATATGTTACGAAACCTAGTATCTGTTACGAAACCAAGTATCTATAACGAAATCTAGTATCTGTTACGAAACCTAGTATCTGTTACAAAACCTAGTATCTGTTACAAAACCAAGTATCTGTTACGAAACTTAGTATAAGATATTGGGTTTCAGGAAATGGTTTATGAAATTTTGCAGAATGCAATATTTTTGGTAGACAATATTTTTACGTTTGGTTGATTTTATATTCTCTTATCTTTCGTATTTTAGATTAACCTTCAAAGAAATATTTATGAAATCCTTAATAAGAAACCTCAGGCGAGTCTTTTTTTGAAATTCAGTCTTTGCCACAAACTAAAATGTTCTATTTCCTATATCTTTGCAACCAACAGTCGATAGACCTTATTTATCTCAAACTATGTTAGATCAAATGATCTAAGTTCAAAATCAGGTTGCAGGAACTGAGGAAATATGCTTATTTGGAATTTTTAGCACTGAAGGAAATCTAACTGTCAGGCCTGGAATGGGAATCACCTACAGTGTGTCCCAATAAACATGAGTTTTTAGTGACGACTTTTAAATCGTTTTCGATCCATGCAGCATTTTCTTCCATTTTTGTATCTTCAAAATTGACGAAGATAATGGAAAATTGTAATTTCAATTTATTTCATAAATCAAATTTGTCATATCTAATTTCGATTGTCAATTTTTTAGACACAAGAAAGTTATACCACTTTATGAAAAGCTGGTAAGACATACAGCCTCGTTTTTATACTTTCTTTGTACATGCTTTAAATATCAGAAACCAAAGATGACTTTCAAGTCGTCTCTCAATTTCTATGTTTATTTATACATTATACATGTATGTATTCTGTATAAATAGTGAATGGACTGCAGGATTTGTGATAAGAAAAGAAAAGATCATATTTAGATAACATGTTATAGATTATATATTTTAACGGTACAACAAATACATAAAGACTGATCTGATATTCTTTTAGCTAAAAGGGTACAGGGTTACTCACAAAGAATAAGACCTTGATGACGACCTAAAATTTTTTAAAAACAACGATTTGAAGCCTGTGTTTGTGCGTTTGCCCTTAATATAGTGTTGAAAGCTAGCAGTAAAAATAATACTAAAAAATGTCTACTGTCGTGCCTGAAATGTTATCCTTTGTATGTTTCTCTGTGTTACGTGTATGTAAAAATTAGTACAATATGCTTGAAAAGGTTAGCTTGGCTAGGTGGCAAAGAAGACCCAATTTGCTTAGAAAAGTTGCGTCAATTTTTAATACCGGGTCAACTTTAAAGTGGTTCAAAACGCCTTGGTCTTTGATTTTTTCTTCTCTAACTCACTTCTACTGTTTTGTAGCCCTAGACATATTTACATTTAGATTTGTAAAGTAATTGTTTTTAGCTTAAATAATATTTTTATTACAATAAAAGAAAATCATCATAATGGCAAAGAATTGCATTGCTAAAAGTTTTCTTGTTTCAAATTCAATGATCAACGTTTTTAAAGAATTGATGAGATTGAAAAATGAACTATGAACTTTTAAATTCGTTAATTACTGGATAAGTTTTTAACTCTTTATTTTATTTTGGTTTTGTGAAATTAGCTTCTAATGAATTTAGTCTTTGTCAAAACTCAAATTTTCTAATCCTAATCTTTGCAACCTGATAGTGCACACCTTTGATAGTTCAAACTCAGAATATTCGATCTAACAGAATTCATAAAGTTTTAAATATCTAAGGTCTACTACATTGGGTTTCAATGATAAAGGGATTATAAAATCAGAGTTTGTGGCAGATGTATCACGATGTATCACTGCAAACTAACCAGGACGAAACAGTTAAATTCAACTGATATTACTGTCACGACTTTGTTACTTAATTCCCCCTCTAATTCTGATTTTACGCTCAAGTTTAATAAAAGCAAATTTATTATTATATATTTATATTATATTATTATAGCTCTTTGAAAAGAGGAGTTATGATAAAAACCTAAAATATTTTTATTTTACGTTAATTTTACTTTAGTTTCACGTGGGACTAGACATTTTCAAACAGGCGAAGGGAAGAAGGCATTTAATGACTTTATTAAAATTTATTCTAATCTAGATAGTTAGATTTTTGTTAACACCCCCTTTACCCCCTTTATCAATGCAATTCTAACATAATCTTTAGAATATCTTCGTATACACTCAACATACACTCTACATACACTCTACATACACTCTACATACACTCTACATACACTCTACATACACTCTACATACACTCTACATACACTCTACATACACTCTACATACACTCTACATACACTCTACATACACTCTACATACACTCTACATACACTCTACATACACTCTACATACACTCTACATACACTCTACATACACTCTACATACACTCTACATACACTCTACATACACTCTACATACACTCTACATACACTCTACATACACTCTACATACACTCTACATACACTCTACATACACTCTACATACACTCTACATACACTCTACATACACTCTACATACACTCTACATACACTCTACATACACTATACATACACTCTACATACACTCTACATACAGACTTCATTCATCTATATACTCTCCATACTCAGCAGTAATATTATTATCAACGAATATTATCAGATATTACATATTTACTTTTATTTTGGGGGGTTTAGAAAAGAAAGCATTGAAAAAATGTTCAAAAAATATCTGATTCAATTTTAAACAATAACATTGAAAAATTTTGAATATATTATTTTTTTTAGTTTTTTCTTCTTGAAACTTTACGAAGATTTTTTTAATGGACATTTTTAAATTTTAATCAGACATAAATCACCCTTAGGAATGTGTGAGGTCCCGAAATGAGTTGGACTTATTTGACGACGTTGATTGGAAACATTTAAACCATTCGCTATGGTGAAACAAGTATTCGCTATGGTGAAACAAGTATTTGCAAAATCAAAAACTGATGAATTGAGCCATACTGGTGAGTCCTAATAGGACGTAACAATGTGTCATATGAATATTATATGCTCGTTTAGTCCGCAGAACTCAAGCAGCTGTGGTAATGAGTTTTAGCATTATGCAAGGCCCTCAACTTATAATGATCGAGCTGGTTGAGCTCTCTGGTCCATATTTCATAACCTAATCATCAGGACTTATTGGGGCAGTGGTTGTCAGTGTGTTTGGTTCGTAATCTAAGGATTCACGGTTCAAGCCCTGCCTACTGCAAAATCAAAAACTAATAGGACGAAACACTGTGTTTATGGATATATATATATATGATAAATTATGATAATGTGTTTACTTAGTATGCTCTTGTGTAATCTAAATAGAGATATCAATTTGGACCGAATCCGCTATGTGTATTAAAAACTAAATTTTATTTTCTTAATTTCTTTAATAAATTTGTTGAAGAAATTAAGATATCTGATGTTTTGTTACAAACCCTCTGACCAATGGCAGTAACTCCGTCGACCGAGGAGATTGTTTTTGTTATTTAGGTAATGTATGTTGTACTAATTTCCATGTCAGTCAAAACCTTTAATATTTCTTTTAGGCTTATCGGGCTCCAATTTGCGACGATATGTTAAAAAAATCTTGAACAGACCGTCACGTACATGCATGTATGTATGTATGTTTTTGTTAGCATATATTGTTCGTTTTCAACCGAGTACATAATAGACGGTTTATTGAACATAACATTTATGCACTAGTGCACTGCACACTGTACAGTGTACAGTGTGCAGCATCAATGCAGTTGTTACAGAGTAGATATACAACGATTTACGAGATTTTGTTATTATACATCGATAAATATTGGTTTACAAGGTCGTATTTTGATACAGGGTTACCCATCAAGTATGATACTTTGAGTATCGTCAATCTTCAACGCTTGATCTCAATATCCAATTTTGGCAGTTTTAAATGTGATCCCTTACTTTAAGTTATCGCTGCAATCTATGACCACTTCGGGATTTCGAGGAGGAATTACATCGCCAAAAGTTCTAACTTATGTAAATCTGAAAAGATCTTAACCTGAGCGTTAAATTAATTGATCGTTCTTAAAAGATATTATTACACAGAGATAGAATGAGTTAGCAGTTGTAAAGAATTGTCTTATGGTTGAAGAAAACCCTGGATAGATATAAATATTGTTATAGAAATTAACAAGGTTGTTCGACAGATATAGGCTTTAATACTTCATACATGCAGATACAGCTAGTAAGAGACAATATGAACTGTGAGAGGAGGCCATAAGAAGGTTAAGGGAAGGTGAACTGTAGAAAGGTGTTTGAAGAAGATAAAGGGTGTATAAAGAGGTAAAGGGAAGGTGTACTGGATAAAGGGTGTATAAAGAGGTAAAGGAAAGGTGCACTAGATAAAGGGTGTATAAAGAGGTATCAGGAAGGTGTGCTGGATAAAGGGTTTATAAAGAAGGTAAAGGGAAGGTGTACTGGATAGAGAGTGTATACAGAAGATAAAGGGAAGGTGTACTGGATAAAGAGTGTAAAAAGAAGTTAAAGGTAAAGAGTATTAATAAAAGAGTGTATAAAGAAGGTAAAAGGAAAGAGTATTAATACAGAAGTGTATAAAGAAGTTAAAGGTAAAGAGTATTAATAAAATAGTGTATAAAGAAGGTAAAGGGAAAGAGTATTAATAAAAGAGTGTCTAAAGAAGGTAAAGGGAAAGAGTATTAATAAAAGAGTGTCTAAAGAAGGTAAAGGGAAAGAGTATTAATAAAAGAGTGTCTAAAGAAACACCCTGCACACCATGGAAAACAACAAAACTACAGTACGGACAGTACGAATTTCCATCCGAGATGATAATCAACGATAATTAATAATAATAATACAGGATTACTAATACACGGTCAATATACAATTACCCAAGATATACTCGTAGCCTTCTACTACCCAAATGTTAGCTAGATTTAATAAAAGAGTGTATAAAAAAGTTAAAGGTAAAGAGTATTAATAAAAGAGTGTATAAAGAAGTTAAAGGTAAAGAGTATTAATAAAAGAGTGTAAAAAAGAAGTTAAAGGAAAGAGTATTAATGAAAGAGTGTATAAAGAAGCTAAAGGTAAAGAGTATCAATAAAAGAGTGTATAAAGAAGTTAAAGGTAAAGAGTATCAATAAAAGAGTGTATAAAGAAGGTAAAGCGAAAGAGTATTGATAAAAGAGTGTATAAAGAAGTTAAAGGAAAGAGTATTAATAAAAGAGTGTATAAAGAAGTTAAAGGTAAAGAGTATTAATAAAAGAGTGTATAAAGAAGTTAAAGGTAAAGAGTATTAATAAAAAAGTGTATAAAAGGAAAGAGTATTAATGAAAGAGTGTATAAAGAAGGTAATGGGAAAGAGTATTAATAAAAGAGTGTATAAAGAAGTTAAAGGTAAAGAGTATTAATGAAAGAGTGTATAAAGAAGGTAAAGGGAAAGAGTATTAATAAAAAAGTGTATAAAGAAGGTAAAAGGAAAGAGTATTAATGAAAGAGTGTATAAAGAAGGTAAAGGTAAAGAGTATTAATAAAAAAGTGTATAAAGAAGATAAAGGGAAAGAGTTAAAGATTTAGTAAAGATAAAAAGTATTCAAAGTGGAGGTTCTCTGTATATAAAAGAGATGATTAACTTTTGCAATCATGTGAACGCACTAAAGAAGATATTGATATTAAAACAATAGTTTTTGTAATATTCATTACATATATCTACATATTCTTAATACTAATTAATATAAACAATAAACAATATAGATGGATCATGTGTCTAATATCCATATATACTTGAGAGTAAGGTTAAAATGATATTACGCTGAGACCTGGAGTTAGGTTGGATCGTCGATCTATCTAGAGTAGAGAGAACCTCGTGGTTCAACCATACTCCCCATCCACCCTAGAGAGGATTGGGGAATCCAGGATAGACAGAGGCGGGGGGATACAGGGGGATACCCATAGAAGGGGAGGGGGATATAGGGGGATATCCATAGAAAGGGAGGGGGATTCTCTGCCTTGGTAGGAGAAAGATAGATCGACGATATACTTGAGATTAAGGTTCGTATAAGAGCTGGGGTGGTTGGTTTGGGAGCTTACAGTTAGTCTTATAATCCTAATTTAGCCACTTGCACACTTCAACAGTTGTACCAGAAGCAAACATAGGAAACCACTGGAGCAAACATTGGATATTATTGGAGCAAACATTGGATATTATTGGAGCAAACATTGGATATTATTGGAGCAAACATTGGATATTATTGGGGCGATCAAAGTAGTAAATCATTGAGCAAACATTGGATCTTATTGTAGCATTAGTGCAAGTATTAGATAATCATTAGTTCAAGTATTAGATAATCATTAGTGCAAGTATTAGATAATCATTAGTGCAAGTATTAGATAATCATTAGCACAAGTATTAGATAATCATTAGTGCAAGTACTAGATAATCATTAGTGCAAGTACTAGATAATCATTAATGCAAGTATTAGATAATCATTAGTACAAGTACTAGATAATTATTAGTACAAGTACTAGATAATCATTAGTTCAAGTACTAGATAATCATTAGTACAAGTACTAGATGATTATTAGCACAAGTATAGGAATATCATTAGTGCACATATTGGGTAATCATTAGCACAAATACTAGACAATTGCAAATACTAGATAGTGCGCATATTTGGTAATCATATTAGCACAAATACTAGATAAGTATTAGTACAAATATCAACTTTTAACTTAAGTTGCTTGAATCATTATCAGATTTTGTTCCATAAACAGTTTTGACCAGAAAAAGAAACTCGGGGTTCGTTTATCCATTTTAGATTGTATAATTCTTCTTATTGAAAGATAAAAATGACGAGCTATTAAAACTTAACTAAGAAGCAAAAAAACAGTTTGAACGAAGAAATCGAAGAAAGAACAAAAGAAAGAAATTTAAAAAATGTAGAAAATGTTGAAATTTGAAGACAAAATTAGAAACAGAGGAAAAAAGGAATAACATACCACGACCCTCTTCTATCCTATTGTTCATCGGGTGTTGAAATCGCTATTTTGATCCTCAATATCCTTTTCTTCTTGAAAGTTGAATATATTGACTGAAAATTCCAATTCTACATGATGCCTTCTGCATTTATACTGGTTGCTGTACTTTACAGTTTCAAAGGTAATTAAAACATTATTTTTCATGAATTATTTTTACTTTTTGACTTCCGCAAATTTTTTCGTTGATCTTTTTAGAATTCGTCATAGGGACCGTTTCTTAAACATAATAATAATATAATTGATTGTAAAAAAAACACATATATTTTATAATAAAAGAAATGAAAGCGTTTGAATGAAAATAAAAATGTGTATTATTTAAAACAACTTTACAGCGTTCGGCTTACAGCCTGCCGCGGCGTAGGGTCGAGAAACTCCGTTTTAGTAAACAACCCACCAATAATTTTCATAAAAAGAAACCGTGGTAGGATATATTATTTTAAAGTTTTTTTACCACCTTAAAAGTTTTGTAAGCACATTAAATAACAGTTTGTGACCCAAAACTTAGAAACAAATCCTCCAATAGCTTTATTGCTTCACAGAAAGTAATTTCTCGAGATTCCGAATCAATTCTAATTAGAATTATCTTTTCCGAAAATAAGCTGTTAATTGCTAGAGGGATGGTAGATCCAATTTCAAGTTAGAAAGATTTACAGGGTACCGTTGTAAATCATTTATGTCGACAGTCCCTTTAAACATATGGACGACAGGGTTTTATAACTTGATTTTAAATAAGTTGTGAAAAGCGTGTCTTTGTGTTAATTTGATAAAAATGTTCCCGGTGTTTAAAAAAACTCACAAATCAATTTTGCAGAACTATAAAAATAATTTTGATTGCGCTTTGAACTATGAATACATTTCTAAGAAGATTATAATTAAACCTCAAATTTGACATTTTTTTCTCATTTCTAAGAAACCAACTAACTTTCTTTAGAGAAGTATAATTTAAAATGGAAAGATTTGTGTGTTCTCTGTTAGTTATGAGTTTCTATTCTCAACCCCGCAATATGAATGCGACTTTGTTGAAGTTTGAAACAGAATCTTAAACACTCATCTTTCATTTGAAGAAGAATAATCTCAGCGATAACAAAATGTGGGGTTTCAATTCTTTTATAAAAAATAAAAAAGAAAAAAAACCCGACCTATCCTATCCTAACCTATCCTAACCTATCCTATCCTATCCTATCCTATCCTATCCTATCCTCCTTCCTCTCCCGACTCTGCTTATCCTAACCTATCCCAGCCTATCTTTTCTTAAACTATCGGATTCGAAAGTGGTTTCTGGTTTTCTTACTATGGAGTAAATATAAAAAGATTAACCAAGAGCTAGATATTCAATCAAAATATTTTGGAAATCAATTACTTTTATCTGTAATGTAAACCTGGAGCTGAGATATCTCTTGGTTCTGTGCAGTATATTTGCATACTAGGAGCTGAGATATCTCTTGGTTCTGAGCAGAATATTTGTAAACCTGGAGCTGAGATATCTCTTGGTTCTGAGCAGCATATTTGTAAACCTGGAGCTTTGATATCTCTTGGTTCTGAGCAGTACATTTGTACACCTGGAACTGAGATATCTCTTGGTCCTGAGCAGTATATTTGTGTACCTGGAGCTGAGATGAATCAATCTCCGGATACAATTAATCTCTGGGATTGGCTCTGATGCCTGGTCAGAGCTACTCAGAAAGAACTATCAAGAAATAAAGGTTTTACGGCCTGTCAGTGATACACGTACTTATATATGAGTTGTTTGTGGATGGTTTAGTTCAAAATACATGAATAAAAAACAAACAAATTTCTATTCTGGTTGTGACACAATTTTGTACAGTCTTATTTACAAATAATAGATTTTGTCAAGAAGAGAAAGACTCGAGAGGGAGAGAGGAAGGGGGGTATGGGGGGGGGAGGGGTCGAACAATCTTGACTACTGCACAGTAGACGGTAACCGCCAAAAACATTCTCTGAAAAAAGTTTTTGGGAAAAAGTTCCGGCACTGAAAAAGTCCTTTGGAAAATAAGTCCCAGGAATCGAGTCCAGTTACATTTTTGTTAAGGACTTTTTATGACTTTTTTCCCGAGTATTTATTCTAGGTTTTTTTCCAGAATTTTTTTCCCAGGACTTTCTGATAAAGCTTCACAGTGAACGGACATACATTATCTCAACAGATGTAAATCTTTATAAAAAATATTAAAAAAATTCGCTTTAAGAAACACTGGTTCTGATGTAAAGTGTTTGGTGATTTTACAGTACATATCGATCATTATGGTCCTCAGGAACATCTGCGAGTTGTCAGATAAGCTCGATCCTTTAAATGGGGTAAAATACAAGAAGCGAACAATCCCTTTAGAGCTTTTAAGCGTACCCACTTGATTTCTTTACCAAAGCAATCCTTTAGAAGTTTTGATAACCTAGATTCTAGATTCAGACTGATTTTTCCCTTTGAAGATGTCTATACTTACTTGATATCTAGAGGAATTGTATTTTATTCTAATTCTGGGATCTTTGCAACTTTGCAACTTTGGCTATGGTATCTAATAAAATTCAAGAGTTTGAAATATTAAAGGCTTTTAACATCGGGATCCAAAGATACAAGGATTAGAAAATTTCAGTTTTAGCGTTCGGTTCCTTTGAGTTAATATAGATATAATATAGTTCATACGGTCGGTTCCTTTGAGTTAATATAGATATAATATAGTTCATACGGTCGGTTCCTTTGAGTTAATATAGATATAATATAGTTCATACGGTCGTGCAAAAGAGGATTGGTAGCATTTTTTGTCCAGTTTTTTTTTCGTTTTTCATCTAATTTTTTTGAAAAAAACTATAGTGAAAAAAAATCTTTAGATATATTTATTTTGTTATATTTAGGCACGGTCGGATTGGCTCCGGAGTTTTTAGATGTTATTTCTAATGTTACCATTTCACAGGTAAACTAAATATTTTTACAATTTCACAGGTGAACTAAATATTCTTTGCAATTTCACAGGTAAACTAAATATTTTACAATTTCACAGGTAAACTAAATATTTTTACAATTTCACAGGTAAACTAAATATTTTTACTAGTTCACAGGTAAACTAAATATTTGTATTTTCTTTTAAATATTGTTTTATTCAAAGGTTAATTTTATGCTTATGATTTTGATACCCCCAGTTAAAGAAAAAAGGACTGTAGGTATAACGTTTAAAACAAATCAAGTGAATTGACAGTATTTAAGCCTTGATCTTGAAAATATTTTTTACTTAAAAGACTCAAAAAGAGTCAAAATTAATGACTAAAGACTAAAAAACTAGATTTTTAACTTTTCACACATTATAGTTTATTAAGACAGATATTTTTCCAGGAACAAAAAATCCAAATTCAGGGGGGGCGAATGTCCCCCCGCCCCCCCCCTGTATCCGCCCCTGGTGGGGGAGGGGGGAGGGGCGTAAATTACAAAAGGAAATGGGCTCTGATCGGTTCAGAAGCAGAAAAGTCGAATACATCAGATGTTTTGCCATAAAAACTTTAGTCAATATTGGGAAATTATTTTCCTATTTATTAATAATAAGTATAAAAGTATAATAGAATAAATATTTCTAGGGGAGAGATGCTTCATTCGCCTGCAGTGTTAAGAATCTAGGGGGATTCAAGGTAAGAAGAGGATAAAAAAAGATGTAGAATAATTTTATTTTATATTTTTAACATTTATGAAAAAAAACATATTACAAGTTATAGAATTTAAGGTTCTACCTTACTTTCTTTTTTATCAATTCTCTGTAATGTTGTCTAATTGTATACCTTCATGTTATGGCGCTCAGATTTCTTATATATTTTTATCTTTCAAGTTTTTTTAGTTTGTCTTCTATATAGAAGGAGAATACAGAAAATACGAATAACTAAATTTAAAGCATGTAAAAAGGGAATTTAAGTTTTAGAAAGGGACTATAAACTAAATTAATTGATACATCATTTATATAAAGGCATAGAGTCTATGTGAAATGATCATTGGTCAATTATGAAACCAGCCTATTTCATAATTTGGTTTTCTTTTAACAATCATTTTAGATTTTCTATAAAATCATATTCCAGGGCCCAACAGGTTATAAAGCATAAATATGTGAAGTACACCTGCAGTATTGAAACAGTACAACAAAATGGCCGTTTTACACTTTTTTCCAGTAAATTCCTTTATATATTCTATTCTCTATGGCTGTAGGCATAAAAAATTTGAATTTTTTTTTCAAAATTCTTTTATTTTTACGGGCAACGCCGGGCCCTTCACAGTTTTTACTGATCCAGTATTTGGATTTAGATGAGCGTTTTTTAATTATAAAAACTGATATTATCAGAAATAAATATGATTCAAGAAAAATACAATATCTTTCCTCCACATTACCGATTCCGATAACAATGTCAAGGGTATTATTGTGTATTATGCCACATCTTGAATTTACAACAATATTCCCTTTATACTGTTTCAGGTTGCCTGGATTAAGTCGGATACTAAAGCTATCCTTGCAATCCATGATCACGTGATCACAAATAATGATCGTCTTGATGTGACACATAATGACAAGGTAATTAGTAATAATTAGCATGAAAATCAAGCGTCTAATTGCCTATTAAGAAATTATGTCTTTTATATCCAATGACGGTTTCAAAAATGTTGGAAACATACGTTTTCATATTGCTATATGTCCATGGTATATTGTAGTAGGGGAGTGGAAGGACGCACAATGTAAAAGAAAGGGAAAGAAAGGGGAAGGACGAACAATGTAAGAAGGAGTAGAAGGACGCTCATTGTAAAGGAAGGGGAAAATCGCAAAATGTAAGGGGTAGGGGAAGGGCGCAAATGTAAGGAAAAAACGCAAAATGTAATAAGGAGGGGAAGGACGCATAATGTACGGGAAAAAACGCAAAATGTAAGGGGGAGAGGGTTGGGGTATACCAAGGAGAATTGAGTAGAAGGAGGGCGCAAAAACTAGTTCTTCAGCAGTCCAAAAACGTCACAGCAAAGTGTACGGAAACCCAATCGCCCCCTCCATCTATTCAATTCTCCTTGGGGTATACTAACATCAGTTTACAGCTTATGTAAAACTTGATTTATGTACAATGTACAACTGCACTGTAAACTGTACAGGATACATGGACGCTAACCCTGCGAAGTGTACAGACTGAGGACCGTGGACCATACATGTGTCAAGTTAATTCAACTCCAGTACGTAAACAGGTATGTAGTATGTACATTATTGTAAAATGTACATGTGTACATTGAAATTTGTACATTGTTATTTGATGATTAAATGTAGGAAGATATGTATGTGAGATTTAGAAGATTTAAAGTATACTTCAAAGATTAAAGAATGTTGAGCTATACCATTCTAATAATTAAGTATAACAATCATGTTCTGAGTTTACAGAAAAAATTTCGATATGCAAAGAAGGAATGAAGGTCCAAGGATGACCCGTAATACAGATATTTTTTTTTTAAATTGCAAAATCAAACAATCCACCATAACGTATTTTTTCAATCTTTGAGTAGTTTTTAAATCATTTTATCTGAGTGTTTATACCTGGGTAAGAAAGAAATTATTTATTTTATCTAACGGAATTTACAGTTTAAAATAACAAAGGTTAGTTATGGGATAAGAGAAGCAGAGTTAGGGGCAAAAACTCAATTTCCGTTACCCAACTTGGTTGTTTTCAAAGAGCCTAAAACTTAGTATTATGAAGATTCATGAAACAGATTTCATTACAAGAAAATGGAGAGTTAGACAAATATCTCAATTCTGCCAGAAGTCTGGAATATGTAAAATGTTAAAGATGTGTTAAAAAAGATTAACCCTTCCGATATTAAAAAAGGAGATGGTTCTAAATGTAAAAACTTGCGTGCTAAATAACATTTAAATTAGTTTTTAAAAAGTTTTTTTTTATGTAGCAAATTTTTAGCAATGTCTTTAGAAACCAGCATTAATCAAATTTAAGAAAATCAGATCAATAAAATAAAATCACATTTATCATACTTTTTTGGAAGAAATGTTTATTATGTTTTTAACAATTTTACAAGCAATGATTTCTTTTTGTTTCTTAAAAAAGCTCTAATATATTTATATACATAAATTTTTGTATAAATTTGACACAGTTTTATCAAATAATTCTCGAGACAGGAACTTCAGATAGAACTCTTGATCAACTCCTAAACGGTTTAGGTTTCAGCCTATTATACCCCCTTTCATTTTTCTATTACAGTCCCTTTAAAGAGTTGCATATCCAATTCGCTATGGTACCCTTCGAACCAAATATTTGATTTGGTCATGTGTGATTCACATCGTATTCGCAATAAATTAATATTTAATCTTTTCTGTAGATCGCGCACCTCGAAGTAGTAATTCCGCCGAGAATCGTCGATTCTCTCTCCAGTAGCGACGATTCTGTTCCGGAGGGAGGGACGGCAAAGCTGACATGCATCGCCGAGGGGTTTCCCAGGTTAGTCTGCAAAGGAGGAACAGCAGGTATTATCAAATCCTAGATTTAATGATAAAAAGGTTTGGTCAGGTTATTCAATTTTTACAAAGTAATTCTGGCAGTATATATAAACTATGTGCAGTATGCATACAAGTTTAAAGGCTAGGTCTTTAGCACGAGTTTGTGTTGCTCTGTGTTAAAAAGGAGTAATTGGAAAAATACTGTTAGATTTTCACGTGAGTGCTTTAACATTTTGATTCATTGTGTCTGTACTGTACTCACTGTACACGCTGATGTACAATAATAACATCGAATACGAAAAAGACAATAAAACAACGCAAATGTACTGCATGAGCAAAGAATCAACCATTACAGAACTGAAATGTGTTTTAATCAAATGAATGATAATGTTTTTCCAATTTCATCGTAAAATCCTTTAAATGATTTTAAATTGTAAACAGAAATTTTGGATGTTGCAATTCAATATTCATTCATGCTGCGCCTTGTCTTTTGCTTTTGTATCAAAGGATTTGAATCATTGTCACAAACTCTGACTTTCTAATCTCTATATCTTTGCAACCCAATGTCGTAGACCTTAAATAGTTTAAACTATGAATTTTGTTAGATCAAATAATCAAAGTTTGAAATATAAAAAGTTTACACCAGAAGGATGCAAAGATATAGTTATTAGAAAATATGAGTTCATGTCACAGACTCAATAATTTTAACGGAAAACAAGAAGAGGTAAAACGTATAGAATATTACTTCGTGCGAAGTCAAACCTTATAGAAGTCCAACGTATAGCAACAAGGCGTATTTTCCGGGAGAACATTTTTTATATTTTTGAGAAATGTAAGTAGATATAATTTTCATAAAATCCTTTTATTTAAATTGTAAAACGGAATTTTATGAAATCATATTCGCATTACTGGAGAACTTTTTTATACTTTTTAGAAATTTCTTTCTTCTAAAAATAAAACTGTAGATAGCATTTTTATAAATAGTAACATGCAATTTTATGTATGTATGTATGTAACCATATAATCATTCATTTATGTTGTCAGTACATAATAAAATCTGGGGACCTTAAACACAATAGAGAGCAGTACAAATGTACCTATTAAACTATTTTGCTCCTTTAATGTCTAGGGTATATTAAAAAAATAGAAATTATGATAATGATAGTGATAAGCTACAATGTTTTACAAAAACGTTTAATTTCTCAAAAATATAAAAAATGTTCTCCCGGAAAATACACCTTGTTGCTGTACGTAGCTGTTTCTATACGTTGGATTTCTATAAAATTTGACTTCCCTTCGTGCTATTCATAATATCTGTTCCTTGATTTATATATAGTTTTTAATAAAGTTTACTCCCACTACTCTCAATTTTGAATTCTAAATCTGTATTTAATCCCACTAATTTAAGTTTTAAGCTTCACAAAATTAGGACTGCAAAATATTTTTCAAAATTTTTAAAATATTCTTGCATTTCTATATAATTACTAATAATGAGAAATGATATCAATACAGCTCAAATAGAATACTTTTAAAGGATTTAAGATATTTGTCATGATTTGAGAGTTACTTTTGAAAAAATTTATTCCTGTTTCCAGGATTTTTGAAAATGAAGACGACATTTTCATACTTTCCAAGAATGTTCGAAAATCCAGCGCCAGCGAAAATTATTTTATAAAAAATCAAAAATGTTAAGAAATATTAACTATATACGAATGAGTCGAAAAATAATCGATGACTACTGTTTGTAATATCTGAATGATTTGTTTGGAATTAAATTGATTTGTTTACGATCCTAGTTAAATGTTGCATCTTTCCGAATTTGTATTGACGCTGCGTTCTTCGATGTAAGTCGTTTTTAACAATTTTCTCCTTATAGACGCAGCAGATAGAAGTAAGATTAGTAGCGATCAAAAGCGCTTTTTTATGGCATTTAACCTATACCCCTTTTCATTTTTTGCGAACACTCCCTTTAAGTATCTTAATTTTCTTACTCTGTTTAGTAAATAGTATATATATATATATGTTTGTATATAGTATATATATATATATATTTGTATATAGTATATATATATATATGTTTGTATATAGTATATATATATATATATTTGTATATAGTATATATATATATATATATATATATATATATATTTGTATATAGACCTGAAGTTGTCTGGAGGAGAGGAGACGGACAAATGATAACTGTTAAGACTAACGGAAAGAAGAGGAAAAGTAAGATTAAATTCAAAGTACTCATTTCCTAATTTCTTTCATTTGTAAAATGGAGCTCATGCAACATACCATACAACCTGATTCAAGCTCTGCACAAATGAAAATTCTAGATACGTCGCTCCTTTTTTTTTTTAAACTTACTTATTGACTTTTGGAGTCTTGCATATCTTTACGCAAAATTGATTTCAAAGCTAACATAGTTTCGAATTATTATTAAAATTATTCTGGGACCGGATTTAATGAAATATGCGAGAAGTCGTTGAATTACGTGGATACAGTTCAACCACGTATCTTTAAACCAAGCTGTGAATCTGTGCCATAAAACTTAATTTAACCCTTGAGTCGTCAAATTTAAAGATTTTAAGGACGTTTTTACAGTCTCATTCTCTGTGGGCAACCATTGAGTACTGCGACTTCTCTCCAATTCAATTCCGGCGGATCCGTGAAAAATGTGATTTTTTTTAAAGACAAATACAAATCATGCATATTTGGGCCTGTTCATCAGGGGGAAACTAGGTTAACATTTCTCTATCTCGATGGTTTAATCTTAGATGTTAAAGACTTCTTGATTTCTATCATAGGTCAAGCTCAATAATCTCAATAGAAGGAGATGAATCTTTTGGTGTATACTGTCAAATTTTAGCAATCTATAGTCTGTACTCTGTGCACTGTAGATCTTACCCTAGAGGCCGGAAATTTAAGAAAGTATCGCTGAACGAAACTACCAAGTTTACTTTTGGGTGTTTTTTTCTTTCATTTGTGTAGATTTGAATTGATGAAATGAGAAAAGAAAAAGAGAATAGAGAAACCAAATGAAATAATATTTCTTGACCCAAATATTGGTATCTACAAAACTGCCAGACCCCGTTCATGAAACCGGGTTTCCGATACTGGGTTTTATTATGATACTCTGTCTTAAGTTTCCGATACTGGGTTTGATTATGATACTCTGTCTTAAGTTTCGGGCTCAAGCTTCCTGAAGTCTGTCCGATTCTTCAAATGAACCGGAGTTTTAAAGTCAAGAGTTTCAGTTCAGCATGGATTAAATATGCGTCAGGTTCTAGGAATTGATATTGATTACGACGCCGAAGCAATTAGCGCTATACAAAATATAAGTTATCTAAACTCCAAAAATAATTTTTTCCTAAAATAATAAATTTTTTGACGGTTTTACGACGTATTTCTTAGTTTTTTTTTTTAACTTCCTCCCATGGTACAAAAACCATTCTAAATTTCAAAAATGAAGGACATGAGTTTTTGCCACAAACTCTGATTTTTTAATCCCTTTTTGTTATGTTGATACTAAAATGCCTAAGTTTGAAATAGCTAAGGTTTACACAATCAGGTTCCAAAGATATAGGAATTAGAAAGTTAGAGTTTATGGCAAAATCCCAATTCCTTTACATTACAAATCAATGAACATTGTATAACATGTGTTTCTGCTCTAAACCTCCATATTCATTTAAAAGTTAACTTGAAAACAATTAGATATAACATGTGTGCCTGATCTAAACCACCATTTATTTAAAAGTTAACTTGAAAACAATTAGATATAACATGTGTGCCTGCTCTAAACCTCCATATTCATTTAAAAGTTAACTTGAAAACAATTAGATATAACATGGCAGAAAACGAAGGCAATATATATTTACACTATATTTTATATTAAGGTTTGAAATTCCTTAGTCTCCCTACTGTCAACAACAAAATTCTATTACAATCTACAAAAACAAATAAATGTTTAAATATAATATTTTCAAAAAATGCAACAAAACTTTTTAACCTTTATCTGATTTGACAATGTATAAAATATTGTCATTTAATGCTCCCAACTCCTCAAATATTTCTGTAGCAAATCAAAAATCCGAAAATTAATCTTAAGAAAACTCCCATTTGAAAGTAATCATTTCTTTAAAGAGAATTAATGGATATCTTATTTGTTTAGATCAAACAAATACATACTTCTATAAATACATATTACCATAAATACCCATAAATACAGTTATGAAACAGGCATGCACAGTACAAACTGCACAGTGCACACTCTTATAATTACGGTTTACTACTCGAAATTACGACTGCAGTCACTTTAACCAGTATAAATTGTTAATATGATAAAAGAAAAATATTCACTGCCCTGAATTATTAGGTTATGTGAAATATTTCTAATATTTGAAAAGTTTAATTGACAATCCGCTCTAGGAAAAAAAATGTTTTCTTTTTTGGAAAGTTAACGAATTAAAACTTTTTGTTTTCTCAAAATGATTTAAAAGTTTAGAGATTAGAACACCTCATGATCCAGAAGTTTTTAAATAGGGTGAAACAAAAAAATTCATATTTAAAGAAAAAAATAATGCACACGAGCACGGCGAGTACTTTTGAAAAAGTTTTAGAGAAATATTTTTATTGATTTTAAGTATATATATATATTATATACACACATAGAGCCTGAACATATATATAGAGAACCTGAACATAGATATAGAGAACCTGAACATAGATATAGAGAACCTGAACATAGATATAGAGAACCTGAACATATATATAGAGAACCTGAACATAGATATAGAGAGCCTGAACATAGATATAGAGAACCTGAACATAGATATAGAGAACCTGAACATAGATATAGAGAATCTGAACATAGATATAGAGAACCTTAACATAGATATTGAGAAACTGAACATAGATATAGAGAAAAAGAGAAACTGAACATAGATATAGAGAAACTGAAACTGTACCAATGAACTGTAGAATCTGACTAAATTGATTATTTTGGACCTTTAGGCTCTTGGTGCCCATAGGAGTAATTCTAAAACAATAACGGTCCGAGGAATTATTTTTTGAGATAAACTGACATATTTGCTCTCTTTGTAACTCTTTTATCCTACGCACCTGGGAGATCTCTACAAATTTAGATTTTGCATACAATTGAATTTATCTTAAAACCCTATATTTCAGAATCGAAATATAACTTAGTTTTAGTAAACTAGATAAAATGGAAGAGAACCTAGTCATTCATTTCTCACAATCGCACACTAAATTACGAAATAAAAAAATCGCTTATTATTGACAGTCATCCAATTTTTGCTGCAAAATATTCGATTTTTTAAAATTTGTTTTTCGCAGTGAGGCCTCTAATATACAATTAATATTATTCTTCCTAAATTGATTTCAGATGGTTTTTTTCGCTGAATTAAATATTAAAGACTATATTCTGAAAAAGCTTCAGAAACTGTTTAGAACTAATCATTTTTAATAATCAAATATGGTTTCCTATGAGAAAAATAAAAAGATCAAGACGAATGATAAAATAAATCAATTTTTCCGTGTTTATCCTGAACCCTGTTTTTTAACATTTTCCTGGTTTACCCAATGCTAACAGTTTTGAGCACTGTGCTCTCACCGACAAGAAAATAGTTTGATTTAGCTTGATATCTTTATATTTTATAAATTTCTTTGTGCAACTTGTATCCGTGTACACTGAGCTGGACACTCTAGAATCGTCGATATTCAGATTAAGCATTTACTTTATTCGATATCTCGATATCTCGATATCTCTATATCTCGTGTCTGTCGTCTGTGGAAAACAAACAGCTCCCATCTGAAGTCAGGGAATTTTGTGGATATCCAAAATCAAAAGTGCTGACTGTTGATATTAAGATAAATTGATTGAGATCATGGATTTCTAAAACAAAAGTTCCCAGCTCTGTACATTTAGAAAACATCTTTCTTGTGTTATGTGTACTGTACAGTGCAGAGGTCGCTAAATTAATGATTTGCTTCTCTTAATCTCTTGTTTTTTGTTCAGATTCTCTTCTCTATATCTTTGTTCAGATTCTCTACTCTATGTCTATGTTCAGATTCTCTACTCTATATCTATGTTCAGATTCTCTACTCTATATCTATGTTCAGATTCTCTTCTCTATATATCTTTGTTTAGGTTCTCTATATCTATGTTCATTTTCTCTACTCTATATGTAGTATGTATATCTAGGTTATCTTCAAATATCTCTAGGTTCACTACATGTATATCTAGGTATGGAGATATCTGGGTCTACCCTAGAACTGAAGAGTGTAACTAGGAGTGAGATGGGTTCCTATATGTGTATTGCTAGGAACGGAGTTCCACCTGCAGTCAGCAAACATATTCATCTAAATGTTAACTGTAAGTAAAATTGTAAACATTTGGAAACAAACCATGCAACAAAAGCAATGTTGAGCATTTTTAGAAATTAGAAAAAACATTTACTTAGAGAAAAGAGGATAAATAAGTAAAAAAAAGATAAAATTCATCAGGTCAAAAGTTTCAACATTTGATAAAAGGCATCTTAGGTCAGGTCATAATGTAGAAAATGTAAAGAGGTCAAATAGCTTATTTAAAACAAAACCCAAAGCATTTTGGGGAACAAATTTGCCATATCTTTATAGTAACTTTTTGAATGTTGTCTTTTATTTGAAATCAGTAGATTTTGTAAAGTGATAACCAGAAAACTCTTAAATAGGAAAACGATTTTTAGATTTTAGGTATGAAGGTATGACTGAATAGTTTAATGAACATTGGACACAGAATTGTGCAATGTAAACAGATCAATTTAACTTAATTAGTGATATGATAAGTGTCTAGTAAAACTATTTGCCTTGTAACAACATCAAATTCCCTTAGGTGTATAAAGTCGTCTTCCTATTTCAAAGTTTCTAGTTATCACTGTAAGTAGGAGCTCAGGTGCTTATGTAATACTTGGAAATTGAGAATTTTTAGAATTTAATTCTAAAATTAAAATTTACCAAATATTTAGTTCAACCGCAGATCTCAAGTCAGCAGCAGTTGGTGGGAGCTCCGGCAGGAACAGAAATAAAATTAATCTGTATTGCAGAGGTAAACAGTTCTTTTTTACAGGGGGGTGGGGGTATGCATCACCCAAGAACCAAAGTACTGTAGACGACCCCCTCCCCCCCCCCCGCCCACTTGTAAACCTAATTTTTCTCTTCAGAAAGTGAATAACACTTAAAAATGTGGTCCTTGGAATTTAACTACTTAACAATTTTACCTTTTCGCTTCTATAAAGAGGAGGGGCGGGGGGAATTCCCCCATCTTCATTGAATCCTACATACACACAATTGTTTCAAATTTAAGAATGCTTTTAACGCTCTATGATTAAGGGCGCCGCTGACTCCCGAATTCGAATTTATTTTTATTTCAGGCTTCTCCACGGCCCATTAACTACTGGACTTTTGGTACAGGCGAGATGATTGTTCCTAATGAGAAATTTAAGATGGAGGTAGGTTAATAAAAAGGAGGATTTGTTCTGAACTGGAGACAACTTTAAAAATGGAGGTATAGGTTAATAAAAAAGGAGGATTTGTTCTGAACTGGAGACAATTTTATAAAATGGAGGTAGGTTAATAAAAAAGGAGGATTTGTTCTGAACTGGAGACAATTCTATAAAATGGAGGTAGGTTAATAAAAAGGAGGATTTTTTCTGAACTGGAGACAATTTTATAAAATGGAGGTAGGTTAATAAAAAAGGAGGTTTTGTTCTGAACTGGAGACAACTTTTAAAATGGAGGTAGATTAATAAAAAAGGAGGATTTGTTCTGAACTGGAGACAATTTTATAAAATGGAGGTAGGTTAATAAAAAGGAGGATTTGTTCTGAACTGGAGACAATTTTATAAAATGTAGGCAGGTTAATAAAAAAGGAGGATTTTTTTTCTGAAATGGAGACTATTTTATAAAATTGAGGTAGGTTAATAAAAAAGGAGGATTTGTTCTGAACTGGAGAAAATTTTATAAAATGGAGGCAGGTTAATAAAAAAGGAGGATTTGTTCTAAAATGGAGACAATTTTATAAAATGGAGGTTTGTTTATATATTACAGGTAAAGGGTTATAACATGGAGATTGGTTTTATAAAATAGAGGTAAATTGTTCAAATGAAGGCTGGGTTCAGAAATTAATTTATGAAATGGAGCTTGGTTTATGTGGAGATTGGGGATTTATCGAGATTGGAGGTTTTTGGAGGTTGGAGGTTGTTTTATGAATTCAAGATTGTTTCATATTTTAAATAAATATTGTTTTAACAAAAAAATGTCAATTTATGAACTTAAGTTGACCCATAAGATGTTAGTAAAGATCAGGATGAGTCCTCTTGATCAAACAATTTTTTGAAATAAAATTCTGAAACGTGACATTTTTGATATATTAAAAAAATAATTTTATATTTTTAAACAGACATGATCCAAGAAATATCCGCGAAATTTTTTTCCCATCCGTTAACAGATAATTTCTATTCAATTCTAAAATTTTATCGGGTTGACCAATTATGATTGTTCGTTCGATCCATAAATATGAGATAAAAATAACTTTATAAAATGGTGGCTGGTGTATCGAATGACGTGGTTTAGGCTTACAAAATACAAGTAGGTTTGTCAGGTGGTGGTAAGTTTATAAAATGAAAAAGAAAGATTATAGGAAACCAATTATATATATTTTAATATTTTGATGTCTAGAATTTCGCTGAAAATCTAACTATTTTCTCTCGGAAAGGGACAAAGAAAAGATGAGCTTGAATGGAATAATAAGAATATCCCTTTTGTTAAAGTTGTATCAGTCTACCTTGGGCTTGAGGGGTTGATAATACACCTAGTCAATCTTGTGCTGTTCAGGGGTTGATAATACTCCTAGTTTACCTTGTGCTGTTCAGGGGTTGATAATACTCACAGTCTACCTTGTGCTGTTCAGGGGTTGATAATACTCACAGTCTACCTTGGGCTTGAGGGGTTGATAATACACCTAGTCAATATTGTGCTGTTCAGGGGTTGATAATACTCACAGTCTACCTTGTGCTGTTCAGGGGTTGATAATACTCACAGTCTACCTTGTGCTGTTCAGGGGTTGATAATACTCACAGTCTACCTTGTGCTGTTCAGGGGTTGATAATACTCACAGTCTACCTTTTGCTGTTCAGGGGTTGATAATAATCACAGTCTACCTTGTGCTGTTCAGGGGTTGATAATACTCACAGTCTACCTTGTGCTGTTCAGAGTTGGTTTGTTAACTCCTAAAGTATTTTTTCCTTTGTAAACTCTTATTTCATATAACTTTTACACATTTTCTATCCATGTTCTATCCATGTTCTATCCATGTTCTATCCATGTTCTGCAGGACTATTCATCAAGAATGCAACTTTAATGACGACCTAAAACTATTTAACTAAACTATCTAAAGGTTAAATTGAGTTTTTTTTTCACTGTATAAAATCTTGTAAATGTGCGCGTGTAAATGGGGTAGCAAAAAAATAAAGAAAGTGCTGGAACCAACCACGAATTTGATAAATAATGAATAAAATCTGTCCATTCGTCAAAAGGTTGTTGTTAATCAATTTAAAGCATTTTGTAGCAAAAAAAGAGAAACCTTAAAAGTTAAAAGCAGATAACTTGTTGCAATTTTGAGCACGTGTAGCGGCGAACAACAAAAAAGTTGCGGTATGAAACCTCAAAAACCACTGAGCTCTTCCTTGACAATTTTCTTGCGCATGTTACAAGAAAACAATTATCACAATGAGGAAATAATTCTTTTGTTGGTTGCATTCAAATATTTTAATCCTTCTTTTTGATTCTCTTGCAAGAATTTTAACTAAAATTAAATGATAATTGATTCTACAATAAATAATTCGTGTCCTATACAGACAGTCAATTTAATTTTACTTGGTGTAATCCTTGTTCAATCAAGCTATAAGACAGGCAGAATATTTTAAAATACATTTCAAAGGCGTATTTGTTTTCAGAAAGGTTTCCGCTAAGGGAAATGGGAATTATAAAACTAAAGGAGGGCTTTAGACTTTAGTCTTTAATGAGCTTAACAAAATGTGCTTGAAGATTTTGGGCTTGAAATATAACCCAGCCCCAACTTTATAAAAACGCATTCATTAAAAAGTAAACGTTGGTTAGCATGAATATTGAATATATCAAGTAAAAGCAAATATGGACCTAAATTTCTTCTCTTAGTTTCACAGGAACTGCAACTATTTTAAAATGAGAAATTTGAAAAATTTTTAACATTTCTTGTTAAACTGAAAATATTATATTCTTACTCTTTTCAGAACCTTTACACTTAATAATTCTAGACTTTATTCTAAATTAAGTCTTTTGACACAAACTCTGATTTTCTAATTTCTATATTTTCGCAACCCAATGTCACAGACCTTTGATATTTCAAACTATGAAGCCTGTAAGATCAAGTAATCTAAGTTGGAAATATTAAAAGTTTACACTATCAGGTTGCTAAGATATAGGGATTAGAAAATCAACTTCCGGCAAAGACTAACTATTGTAACATTTCTGATTTGTCAAAATAAAATTTAGCTAAATCTGCAAATAAAAACTATTCGAATAGATAGATAGATGTATTTAGACACAATTATAGAAATAAACAATAAAAAATATACATGTATTTAATAGTATTCTTTTTAAAAATCTGATGAAAAGAAATTAAATTTGTGTTTTAAATTTTTTGCAAGGCTTGATAGATTGATAGATGATGTTGAGATATCCTCTTGAGCCGATTTCAAAAGGATGAACAGACACATTCCTAGTTGTTATATCTGTGATAAAATGTTCATACTTGTTCATCTTTTGAGTGTTGGCATTTTTTATATTTTTTCCAATGGGACAGTAAGCTCAAAAATATCCATCTTTTCATCCATTCTATCGATAATTACTAGATCTGGTTTCTCTGCGGTCACAAGGAGGTGGGGGGGGGGAACAGTACCTCCCCCTGGAAGGGTATGGAACGGGATGTCGGCATACATCAAAAATCGGTCAATATCAATTGATCCAGTGGTATATTAATAAGATTGTTGTGCCTCTTTGGTGTAGTGCAACCTTGCAGCCATTCAAAATATGGTTTGCAGTTTCTTGTCTTCTACCTTGCAATTCAGCGCCTGCCTGTAAACATAGTTTACAGAGATCTGATGCGGATTTTCCTCATTGTAGAAGGCTAGTTTGTGTTGGCAGGGTGTCCAAACAGGAATTAAGTAGAAATTTCAGTGTACCTTTCTTCAGATTGAACATGTAAAATTTCCAGATCATGTCAGATTTTTCAAGCATTGCCAGGCAGAGAAACGTCCTTATTTGTGGGTTTCTGTATGTTCTCTCCAGAAAGTTTAATTTTTAAAAGATACTTTTTTACTGACAGTTGTTTTCATTTTTTTTTATAGCATTGATGTTTGGAAGCTTGGTCATCCCACTCAGGCATTTCTGCTTGACCATAGTTCTCTAATGTGGCTTGTTGAAACATTTTTTCTGCATAGTCTGTGATGGAATTTTTGCGGAGCCAATTTTTTTCCCCGTCTCATTTAGATTGTATGGCACAGTTAACTAGTATTCTAGTGAATGCTTGCATCATAGTTGTTTTGTACAGGGTGGATATTTAAGTGATGTCTAAGGCAGGTTTCTAGTGTAGAGCGGGGTGAAAAAATGGACTGGATTACCACCCTGGTAATCCATGGTTCATTTTTTTTACAAATTTATCAGTGAATGTATGTAGTTTCTTCAGATTGCTTTGTAATATCGTATGAACAGTGAGCAGAAATAGAAGGAATGAAATAATGTTTGTAGATCCAGACTTTATATTCATCCCGAAATAAGAAGGGCATTTATATTTATGAGCTTTGTTTCAAATTCACTCTTGATGTAATCGAACGCATCACTAAGTTTACCAGTAGGAAATAGAAGCTTGCCAAGAAATTTCTGCTCTTCTTGAAATATATTTGGAATTTCAGTTTCACCAATAGTAAAGTTTATTCTGCTAGGTACACCTGATCTGATGGAAAATGATCTACATTTTGTGGGGTTTAATTTCATTCCCATACTTTCAATATTTGATTTTATTTACTTTTTTTATGTTTTCTCAGATCTGTTTTGTATCAGGCAAAAATTGTCAGCATAGGGCAGAGTAATAATTTTCTCTCCATTCAGATTAAATCCACAATCATTCTATAACTCTGTTGAAATTCAATGATTGGATTGAAAACCATCAGAAATATGATGGGACTAAGCGGGTTACCTTGGAATACTCCTTTTTTAAAGTGAAACCCATCAGTAGAGAAGTTGTCTGTAAATACACGAGAAAATTAATTAATATGCAGGGTATTGATAAAAAACTGAATTTCTGCAGGAACATGAAACCTTTTGAGGATATGCATGATGAGAGGGTGCGTCACTGAACCAAATGCTACTTCTAAATCTAAAAATGTTTTATGGACCGTTATCTTGTTTGTCTTTGCTTGGCTTATAATCTCTTCAAGGACGACATTATGCTCAATTGTGCCATTAATGCCCGGCAGAAAGGCCTTCTGTACTTTTTCATCAACATAATTCTTCTTGAAACTTGGTCAGTCTTTTTGCAAGAAGGAGATGGTAAGTTTTTGCAATGGAAGATGTAAAAGAGATCATGCGAAAATGTCCTTAGTCAATTTATAGTGGACACCTTTATGATATATTCACTAATTACATGAACTACTTATTATAACAATTTAAAAAGTCGGTTTTATTTAATGTAGCAAAGTAAAAAACATGTATTTTCAAGAAAGACGACCTTTAAAGATATTCCTTTCCAAATGGAGGACCAGTCATGCATACGATGAGGGGGGAACTTGTCTTCTGCTCGTTGGTACTCCATACTTCTTGATGTGCTCACATTAGGATGCCATCCCATGACTCATTTTATTTCTTGCCAATTTTTATATTTTCATAGTTGGAATTGAATCAGAGAGCAATATTTTTTCATTTGTTGAATTTGTATTTGTTTTTGTAGGAGGTAGATGAGAGTAGTTACAGGTTCATGATTACACTCACAATTAAGAATCTCATCCCCCCAGGTAAATGACATTAAAATACCCCTCCCCTTCTTGTCATATAGTTTTTCTTTAAAAAAAGTGTAAAAATAAGAAAATTTTTATGAAAAAACAAAACAATTTTTTGTTTATTTTTGAAGTACAAATTCAAATAGCAATCTAAATCTACGTAACACGCAGATTTAACGGTTCTGTCAATATTTCAGAAAGCTGTAACTTTTGATCACAATATGACCCATTATACATAATATTTTATCCTTTTTTCTTAAATACTTTTTTGTCTGCATATATATTTTAAATGAAAAGTAAAACATAAACAAATCTGAAGTTTTAAAGATTGTTGATTTGTAGACCAAAACACTTTTGATTTCAAATAAATGAAACCGATGCTTCTCACTCTGGTTAGTCCGGGGTGGTAAGCTCAAATATATCTTTGGAGGATACCAGTACTTGTATTAGTACCCTAATTAGATTCAAGCAAGATTGAAAAAAGATATTTTTATCTTAGAACTTTAAAGCAAACAAAAACATCTTTTCTTCTAAGAAAAGTTTTTTCCCGGCTTTAATGGAAAATAAATTAATTTACGAAGCGCCTTTATTATTTGGAAACTAAATGTCAGAAAATACTTGTTGATCCCAAAAATCATGATTTGATAAGGATTTCTTATTAAAAGTAATATTATTATTATTTATCGTAATTATGTGAGGTTTCATGATCAGTAATTTATTTATCCTCTTAGTTTAAGATAACGTCAGTAATTACTCCGAAAAAATAATTTTTATTTTAAATTTTTAAATAAGCTCTATAAAAAGGGGGCACATTGATGTTTTTTTTTAGGGGGTGGTAATGAAAATTGGGTTTACACCATAAACCTCATATTCAAGTCAAAAAAGGATTCGCGCGTTCTTACATCGTTGGTTATTTTATTTTTCGCAGGCTAGACATTTTTTGTTGTTGTCGTTCTGATGATTCAATTATTAAATCAATATCTTCTAATATTAAATTCCATTAAATAATCAAATAACTCGAAAAAGGTATACACATACGATTTATCCAATTGGGAACATTTTTTGCATCAAAATTTTAAAGGGGTATTGACCAATGATCATTTCACATAGACATTTACACATACTTTCGTACTTTCATCCTTTCATCCTTTCACATAGACTCTATGCCTTCCACTTTACAAACGATGATTTTCCGTTATAACTATAAATCAAATGATGTTTTTATTCACCTAATTCATTATAAAGTTTATTTAACAGTTTAAAAAATTCTAAATTGAAATTAATAGTCTAGGGAACATACTGTATTAATGTAATCTACTGCATATAATTTGTGAACATTTACATGATTTGTACACTTTCAGGCTGAAAGGGGACTGAAAAAATTCATACCGAGAGATTCTCTAAATTCCTCTCTAATATATATTCTATTCTCTATGTATAATTCTCAATATCCCTTTAATTCAAAGATAACAAGTAAAAAGGTTATACCCTTTAAACCTTTATTAGAGAATGGCAGAGCAATCAATATATTTTAATAACGGAAATGGATTTAATTGCAGCCATTTTTCGGCAGTACTGCAGAAATCCGCGAGTCAGTTTCTGGAAAAGGTGGTGCACAAAGGATTCCTTTTTTATATATACTCCATTCATTCTTTTATATTTAGTTAAAACCTAATAATTTTCTAGATTTCTTCTATTTTAATTTCATTCATTCTTTATATTTAGTTAAAACCTAATTATTTCCTAGATTTCTTCTGTTTTAATTCCAACAAAAGTTGGTGATGAGAAAATGAAGAAAAGGGTATTAAAAATCATTTACCCCCCCCCCCTTTATAACCCCATTGTGTGAGGGGGGAGCCAATTCCAATATAGCTCGTCCTGAAAACGCCGCTGTCTAGCCGTAGCTGTACAGAGAAAGTCTATGGATTCCACATCTCCCATGGATCTTACTTGAACATGTTTATTTACAGTTTAAAATTCCTTAAAACTGCTTTTTCCAAAGCAAAGTGTAAATTTAATTGAAAGAAAAATGCAAAAAAAACTGAATAAAAATCTAACTAAAATTCAGAAAGAAACCCAACGAAATCATTTCGAATGCTAAGTAGTGTGCTAAATTCTCAGACGTCAGCGCTAGAACCATGAATTAAATTTATCTTTAGATTTTGGAAGCTTTCGTTGTATTTCTAAGAACTCTATTGGACAAGCGGAGGAATATATTGAACTTTATGGTAAGCTGCGCATTTTTGTTTTTTAAAAGGATTGTTCAGTTTTTGAAATTATACAAAATAATACAATTTTTTAAAATTAGAAAAACAGAATTCAATCACTTAAAGAAGTCCACAAAAACGTTCTATTCATTCTATCAGATCAAATAATCAAAGTTTGAAATATCGAATGTCTACACCATCAGGTTGCAAAGATATATGGATTAAAAACTTGATATTTGTGGAAAAGCCACAATTCCTTTGTCATCATGTTCAAAAAAATTAACCATCTCTTTCAGTGCAAATTCAAAGAAATTAATGAAACAGCTGACATTTTTTATCATGGAAAAATATTTTCTTTTTCTTCAGAATTCAAAACCATTCCGACATACAGTGTATTTTCACCCGAACCTGAACCACAGGTAATAATTGTTTAATAATAATAATAATAATAATGATAATAATAATAATAATAATAATAATAATAATAATATTAATGCAGAGAACCAATGTCTTATCATTGTCTTCAGGGGACATTTTCAGGACTTTGGAGAGTAATACAGAACTACAAAATACATATACATATAAGTTCTTGAATTGGGATTATATATTGATAATTTACATTAAAGTACACACGAACAAAGATGGTGACTGTTAAACATGTTTTAGATGAACAGCCAAGTAAAAGTATAATTTTAAATCTACATTTTCCAGGAAAGTTCGCAACAATATCAAAACTTTTGAAAAATGATTAAAGGTCTAGACTGGCTCAGATGCAAAATTATCTTCAAATGCACAGATTTTCAACAATTTTATTTTTGTGCAACGTAAGATTTAATTTTCTAATCGCTATATCTTAGCAACCCAATATCGTAGACCTTAGATATTTCAAACTATTGATTTGGTTAAATCAAAGTTTGAAATATCAAAGGTTTGCATCTTTAGGTTGCAAAGATATTTGCATTAGAAAATTTGATTTTGTGGCAAAGACTCAATTCCTTTATTTTCAATTATTTCTTTTAATAATCAATAAAGGGGTAGGGGTTTACAATAAAATCTCCAGTTCAGTGAAGGGGGGGGGGGGCTACCTCTGAAAGTTTTGAATTAGGCCTTTTAAGTTGACAAAGTTGAAAGGTATTTAACATATCACTAGGTACAACCTTTTAAATCACATCAAAAATGTCCCTATTCAACTATGAATAACACGGCAGTTTAGGTATCAAGCTTTAATTAAAAAATCAAAGAATAGATGAATGAATGTATAAATGAATCCCCTGTATATCTAGAGTGGTGAGGATACTAGAAATGAAGTGGCTCTGACCCCCACGGATAGACCTGGTATACCTGGAAAACAGACACACATATACTCAGACAGAAAGAAGGAAAGTTAAACCAAGATGTCCTCTCACTCCTGTCAACACAATTTCACCGTCTTGACAATTTCCAGATTTATATTAAACTTAATACTTTAAAAATTTCAACTTTTAAGAGAATCTTTCGAAAAGTATCACTTTTCTAGGTTTGTAACAGCCGATAATTTTAGTATACTCTTTTTGTGTCCTCTAGCCGCAGCGTTCGACTGTTAGCCTGTTAGTGTTTTAAGGACGAAACGAATCAATCAGCGTCACAAATTCAGAAGGTCTAAAATAATCCTAAAAATGAGAATGAAATGGTTTCCCAAATTTTTTTCCGTCCTTTCGGATTCGAAGTTTTTTTCCGGAATATATGTCCTGTCATTTTGGATTTTAAATGCATTATGTTTGACATAATATGGTTTGATTTGGTGAATTAGACAATCGGAGAAGGGATATTCGGTAGAAGTTCCGCTGGAAGAGTACACATGGAGCTAACAGTTGTCTTCGGTCTAATCCTGACTTTTTATTAAATCAAAAAAAAGAGGTGGGTATTCAACTTCTCTCATTTAATAATTATATTTGTTTTAAACTTTAAATAAGTATTTTCTTTTAGGTCCAAATTCAAGAAGAAGTATAAATTGTAGTAACTGGACATTGGAAATCCTGAAGTACTTGAAGTGTACATATTTACATACACTTTAACAACATTGATTGTAAATGTAACTTTTTACATCAGTAATGTACACATAAATCCCTTCCCCATCTGTTAATATATGTACAGTGTATATACAGTGTAGCCTAATTATCTGTGGAAGTTAGTGGCGACTTTAAATCATCGTTTAACTCGACATTCATTTATTCATTATTAATTAAAGTTAATAACGTCAACTTAAAACAATGCTTCCCATATTCATCCTAATCATGGATTTCTAAAATGTGCCTGCATTTTATATTTTAAAAATAAGATACGTTTTCTTTGGTGAAATACAACTTAAGTTTTAAAAGTACACTTCTAAAGATTAAGCGTAGACCACATTTAGGAGAGCCCAGTTTTCTTACATGCAAACCTCAACATTCATTGGAAATCTTACATGGGTATTCCACACAACATTACAGTTGAGAGACAACTTAAAGATCATCTTTGATTGTTACCATTGTCAAAATGGTTAGCAAAAAAGATCTAATGATAATGAGATGTACCCGGGTGTTTCTTAAAAAATGTAAAGGATAATTTCAGTTAAGACAATTTTGGTTTCATCTAATAGATCCAAATCTAAACGAAATATTAAAAATCTATGGTAATCATGGAAGCACAAAAAGGCAGACCACATTTTGGAAATATAAAATTATAATTGTCTCAAAATCATTCTTGAAAATTTAAATTGACGAATTTATGCCAATGACGACTTTAAAGTCGACTCTGATGTGTCATGTTTTGTGGGATGTCCTCTAAAATATACAATTTCAAATAGAATAAGTCCGATCAACTCAAATATACAATTTCAAATAGAATAAGTCCGATCAACTCAAATTTTCTTGAATTTTGCATAATTTATCAATTTAAAAGATTTTCTATTTAACTTTTAATATTTAAGTTTTAGTAGCTTACCGCATTTCTTTCATTTTTTTTAGAATTTTTGTTCTTTTTATTAAATTGAATTCTGCTGGATTTTTTAAGTTGATCTTTATGAATAGGTTTATACATAGGGAACACAAAATATGAAATATAATGGGAGACATTCATCTGTCAATCGGATTTTACATGGAATATTTAGAAGCCAATAATCATAATCTATATACAAAATGTGACATTTTTTAATGGTTTCAAAATAATCAAGGATTTTAAAATTAGATTAGTTGTCTTAATATACAATATATTTGTTATTTTTAAATATATATTTGTTATCAAGATCTTATTCGATCTTTTAGTCGCCTCTTGTTTAAAATTGATGGGACACTAATTATACAATTTTTATTTCTATCAGTATTTTATATTCACCTTTTTCCATATACCCCAATTATCTCGTATAACATTTTTGAACTATTTGATTTATAAAGTTCTAAAATTATCAAAAAAAACTTATCAATTTGCCTATACATAAGGTTGCATCAATCTAACAATCAACCCCCCCCCCTTGTACCTTTTTATATTTTTTAATGTGTTTTAAAAAACATATTACGGTACATGTTATAACACCCAAAATGAGACAAAAAAAGGTTCATTGACTTTGTTTTATACATATCAATTTATGGTTTTATAGTTTTCCCTGCATAAAGCTGAACACTTTAAAGGTTCGTAAAGTTTCATTCTTTGAGCGTAACCCTGTACAGTGCAACATGTACAGCGTTCATATTGTACAACTGCACAACGTGAACATTCAACGCGGTTTTTTGTTAGTACTGCATTAACAGCATAGAGGCCAATATTTTAATAAATTATAACCGTTATAACCCGGTATACGAAAACATGAGGCCGTCGTATTTTTTTCGTGTTATCAGACCAAACAGTAAAAATTTACAAGTGTATTGTTAAGTACATGACTGTTTATAACGCTATATGATATATAAATAAATTACGATGTTTTTTCATAAAATTTTTAGTTTTAACTTTCGACTTGTAAATAAGAAATAAGTTTTTCTTTTAATTGTAAAATATTTTCATTTCGTTTTGAGTGTTTTCATTTCAGAGAGAAATAATTGATAACATCACAATTTATTCTAAAACATTTTAAAGGGGAAATTCAATGTTTTTAAAGAGAATAATGAAAGTAATCCAAATGAAAGGGAGATGATGGGCGAAAAAATCACGAGCGAATCATTTAAGAAAACTTTTTTTGGAAAAGAATCGATACATGGCAGTGGCGTAAATAAGGGGGTTTATTGGGGTTGCTTACCCCCCCCCCCCCATGATTTTCATTTTCCACTCATTTCTGGCATTTACAAACTCCATCAAAAAAAGGCTTCATTTCATACCTTTCAGCTTTCACCTTGTTTTGTATCCTTCATTATAGTCATTCATTTTACATTAACTACAAAGATCTGTAAACAACTATACTTATTTTAAGTTACATAAAAAAAATAATAGTTTTACTCTAAGAGGAAAAAGATGTTAATTTTTAAATCTTTAGAAAAGCTAATCTGCAAAACTTTGAAAAAATATTGTCTTTGTTTATATTCTAATTTCTAATTTATAAAATGTTCTTGTTGTCAATAAAGTATGTTAAGCTCTTATCTTACATAAATCCAATATTGAAATGACATTATTTAGAAGTAAAAATTTATTTTTCATTGCCCAAACCTTTTTTCTATTAAAAAAACATCAAATTGTAATGACTCATACTTTACAATTTAGAATCATTTAAAATCTGAAGTATCGGAAGTATCTGCACATTTAGATTATGTTCGTGCAAATTTAAAAGATATTCAATTTTAAAATCAAATTTTTAAATTCTAGGCTTATTTATAGCCACTGGTTTGAAGTTCAAATAAAAGATTTTTTTTACAAATATCAGAATGGCATGAGAGGTTTCTCACAGATTAGTGAAGTATTTGTCAATTATCATAAATATTAAATAATCACAATTTTATGATGATTGAAGAATACTTCTCAATTTGAGAAACCTCTCATGCTCCTCATGCCACTGTGTCGAAAAACTCAAGTTATCAAAGCCTCCTGCATTACACAGGCACATTAGATGTATTGCGCGATGCGCATGCTCTATACTACATAGCTGAGGCTCGGTCTGTCTAGCGAATCTGGGAGGCTCGAGTGTCTACATAGCGGAGGCTCATGGCGTTCGGAGGTTCCCTCCATCGTCGGGTAATTAGTACCTGCAGTTCAACTTGGATTTAAAATACTGATAAAAAAGCATAAATATGATCAAGCTCAATGTGGGGCACAATATCAAAACGTTAGGAAATAGTGAAATTCATAGTAAACATTTAAAAATACCGGTTGACGTGGTATTACGCAATGTTGGAGGGTTGGACTCAGGGTGGGCAGATTTTCAGATTAGGAAAAAGCCACTTTTTATTTTTAAAAAATTGCCAATTAAGCCATTTCTGGTCTAAAAAAAGCCAATATTAAGCCACTTTTTTAGCTATAAAAATAGGTATTTTATCCTTTTTAGGAGAGATTTTAGTTATTAGTAACCTTTTTCTTTTGACTGGACTACCCATTCTGTATGAAACAATTTTAATAACTTATCAACTGTAAATTAACAAACATAGTAAGTATATTTCAATTCTAATCCAAGCTGTATAACTGTAAATGCAAGCACTAAACAAAAGATTATTTCCAAAAGAATCTTGTTCCTCTGATAAATGAAGTGTTACTGTGTTTCAGGTAACCTGAAGCTGAAAACTGGTTTGTGAACATTTGTACAGTTATAGATAGTGCCCACCAGATGAACGTACTCTACAGACGTAAACAGTTGAAACACCCGATTTTTGAAAGTACAACTTGTAAGAAACTTTGATCAAGAGAGAGAAATGCAGCCAAATTTTGGTTTGTGTGATGTGTCATGAACTTGAATTACAGTTTTTACGGTAGATAAATGTAAATTTAAAGGTTTTACTGTAAAACTTTGAAAAAACCCACTTTTATGACACTTCTGCCACAGCCTTGAAAGATAGCCATTTTAAGGAAATGTGGCTGGAAAAATAACCATCTGGCAACCCTGTTGGTTTCAAAGACGACCTATAACGGATGTTGTATTCTCAGCTCGAACCTAGCTAAACTTTGAGAACATACTAAACATAGCAACGTGGATTCTTGGGAAACCAAAACTCACCGTCAAAAATTCGAACATCAAGAGACCGTTCAAATTTTTTTACAATTGTTGATAATAGAAACTATATGTTTATGTCATACTGAACTACTGTTTAATGAAAAGAACCAAAGTGAATAAATACTAAAGTGGAACAGACTAAGGAAACGACGACAGCTGACCNACAAATTCTAAGTCTGTGTTTGTAAACAAAGGGAGTCCAGTTTCTGTTGTACTGTACACTCCGTATACAGACCAATTTATATACAGAGCGTCCCATATCATATTAGATCTCCAAGTTTTAACGCCAAAATAAACCCATAATACTAGAAAACCCTATCATTTTCCGCAAGAAAATTCTTATATTAGCCTTATTCAATTTTTCAAAATGATTCATTCTTCTTAAATTTTCTGATTAGTCCCGAAAATCGTAATTTAGACCGATTGACGATCTAATATGATGTGGGACACCCTGTATATATACATATTTCTAAATACTTGGGACATAAAATGTCGTCATCCAACTATGAGTTTGGTCCACTTTAGTATTTAATCACTTTGGAAAAGAACATTCTAAAGATAAATATCATAATCATGAAATTGCAGTAAACTATAACATGCGTCAAATTTTAACATTGAATATTTGATATATTCTAGATTTTTCTTTTTTTGTGTAAAAAAAGTATTAGTCATAATTATGCAGTACGTGTTAAACCTAGAATACCTAGAAGATTCTGATAGTATGGTTCATTACGGCGGGAAATCTATAATAGGCTGTAGGACAAGTAGGACTGCGGAGTGGAAAAGGGGGGAGGAGAGAAAAGCGGTGCTGAAATTAAAAAGGAACATCAGATAAAACTTGGGTCGCGATCAAGAGCTAAAGTGATTAGCTTTCAGCCTATACCCCCTTTCATTTTTCCTTTACTGTCCCTTTAAGAGTCTTTAAAAAATCAAAGTATAGTGCAGTTTTGGTTCAATTTTATGGTTTTACCTAAATTGGCATTAGGACAGAATTTTTAAACAGAACTTTAAGCATATTAAAGTAATTACCATGCACCCCCCCCCCTCATGGCAAAAAATCACTCCGCCTGGCCTGGAATTTTATACAAGGAATTTAGTCAAAACTATAATACAAGCTGCAGGTGTGGGAGCTGGACGGTGTTACCGAATATTTTGGTAAATATATTTTTATTTAAAAAACTGTTTATTTTGAGCGATTAAGGCATCTATGGGTTGGATCACGTCCCCCCAAATTTTCCATGAGGCGTCCCCCCATCTGAATATGCCTTTGACTGAAGTTTGTAAAAAATATATATTGCCTTGATTTGTAAAATCTATAAAATAAAGCCCTTTCCTCAAATATATATATATATTTGTATGTATATATATTTATATGTTAGCTATTGCCGGCCAAACGTCTGGACCGTTTGGACTACGACATTTTTTATGTATCCCGTGGGTAACAATATATGCTAAACATTTTTACAAACGAATTTTTTTTCTTAACATTCGATTTAAAAAATTCCACGGGCAACGACGGGCACTTCAACTTGTAGATTATTTATAGATGAATAATGCTGCGGGGGTCAAAATGTAGTGTAAAATAAATTATGTAAAAAATAAATATTGTAAATATTATAAAACAAATCGTATAAAAATTAATTTTATGTGTAAAACAAATCATGTAAAAATAAATAACATGAAAACAGAAATTTAAAAAATAAACATCATAACTAAAAAAATTATGTAAAAAATGAGTTTCATGTGTAAAACAAATCATGTAAAAAATAAAGATTTTGTGTAAAACAAATCATGTGAAAAATAAACATTTAGTGCATGTAAAACAAATCATGTAAACAAGAAATATTACGTGTAAAACAAATCATGTAAAAAATAAAGATTATGTGTAAAACAACTCATGTATATAAAAAGTAAATATTAAGTGCATGTAAAACAAATCATGCGAAAATAAGTAACATTACAACAAAAATGTAAAATGAATTATGTGTAAAACAAGATACATTGTCTTAATACAAATATACTATAATATATATTTAGTGCATCATGAATCCTATAGGCTAAAGCAGTAAAAGAATTAATAACCTTGATTTTATTAGCAGATAACCTTGTAGTAAAGATGTAAATGTGTAATCATCTATCATAATTACAATTAATAATACCCTCATATATATACCTATATACCCTTCCATCATGCTTTATACACACAAATATCAATAAAGTATAAACATCCTTTAATATATTTTCATGTGGCCTATATTAAAGAGAATAAACGGTAAACGCAAAAAGGCATTTTAATTTTTTAAAGTTTTATTTAATTTTAGTAAATCAGTAATATTGTCAGTGTCAACAGCCATCATTCAGTAAAAAGATACATCTTCAGAGCTCATAGTATTGATGGACATCCTCAGAACTGGATTGAATCTTGGTTAAGTGACAGAAGACAGAGAGTGGTCTTGCTATTTGCCCCCAATAAGATAAAGTTTGACATACAATATGCTTTAGACGATTTTCTACAAAAGTGCAGGCGCACGCTCAAAACTTGATATCAAATTTAAGAACCCTCTAGTAAACAAACACGATTGACACGGTCTACTTGAGAATTAGAAAGTAAATAGTTTTGCAAATATTCGCTTGATCTGGACCACTGTGTTCAAAGACTCCTCTCAGGACGTAAAACTTTACCACATATATGATCTCTGCCACATTTCTTGCAATTCTAATTCTAACATTAGAAATTTATCACATATGTAGTTACCGATGTTGTATATTAAAATCCGCTCTGCCTCATTTCTTGGAATCTAGTTTTAAAATAGAACTGTCTAAACTTTACTTCATATATGGATGATAACTTTCAAAAATGTGCTCCGCCACATTTCAGGAATATAGTCTTGACATAGAACTGTCTGAAATCATACTATATATGTATGATAACTTGTACTCTTGCTATTTGCCCCCAATAAGATAAAGTTTGACATACAATATGCTTTAGACGATTTTCTACAAAAGTGCAGGCGCACGCTCAAAACTTGATATCAAATTTAAGAACCCTCTAGTAAACAAACACGATTGACACGGTCTACTTGAGAATTAGAAAGTAAATAGTTTTGCAAATATTCGCTTGATCTGGACCACTGTGTTCAAAGTCTCCTCTCAGGACGTAAAACTTTACCACATATATGTTCTCTGCCACATTTCTTGCAATTCTAATTCTAACATTAGAAATTTATCACATATGTAGTTACCTATGTTGTATATTAAAATCCGCTCTGCCTCATTTCTTGGAATCTAGTTTTAAAATAGAACTGTCTAAACTTTACTTCATATATGGATGATAACTTTCAAAAATGTGCTCCGCCACATTTTTAGGAATATAGTCTTGACAAAGAACTGTCTGAAATCATACTATATATGTATGATAACTTGTAAAAAAATGTGCTCTGCCACATTTCTTGTAATCTTGTTTTAACATTGGAACTTTATCTCATATAAAGTTATTAATATTATATATTAAAATATGCTCCCCAATATTTCTTGAAATCTAGTTCTTTAGAACTCAATCACATATACAGCTAATAACACTGTATATTAAAATTCACTCCACCTCAAAAATTGAAAACTTTCAAATTCTATAACTTTTAGTTTCTTATAATATTAAATACAAATTTTGTAAATGTTTAATACTATGTTGTTAAAATATATGTAACTATGTAACCCAGTGTCTAGAATGTATTCATTAATAAAAATATCTACATCTTTAATTTCTTTTCTTCCTGTGATATCCAAAATCAAATGCGACAACCAGTCAGTTTTTGGTTGCAATTATCCTCTTCAATGTCTCTTCTAGTTCAGTTGGTTTTAAGAATTACAGAATACTCAAAGAATATTTAAATCTTCCTATGTACATCTGTAATTTTACATTTGTTTGTTTTTCTCACCAAACCAACCTCACTAAAGAGCTTAATACAAAACCGCTGTACGCCTATAATTAGCTAGTTTTTTCTCTTTCATAGGATAACAATGTACCTAATAAATCCATTCGCTAAAATTCCACTTTCTTCTGCCACAGGTTCTCTCTTAGTGCTATATATTTTGGCCTAAATATTTGCCCTAGTAAAGCTCTTTTCTTTTGATCGTACCGTACTTTCATTCTGCAGATTTTTTCTATTCTTTTTTACGATCATTTCTTCTCCTTTCAATAAAGCATTTATACCCACTAAACTTGGTAGATAGTCCAAGACAGGTATAACCTCACGAATTTATTTAGAAGAACGGAATACAGTGAACACAAGGTACNTCAATAAAGCATTTATACCCACAAAACTTGGTAGATAGTCCAAGACAGGTATAACCTCACGAATTTATTTAGAAGAACGGAATACAGTGAAAACAAGATACAAGTCAATTTTGATAAGCTATCAAAAATAAACAAAATTGGCAGTTCCACTAAAAGCCAGATTAATAGACAGTCTTAAATTTCCGTCATTGTACATAGTATATGTGAGTAATTTATTATTATTATTATTATCAGTTTCCGTCATTGTACATAGTATATGTGAGTAATTAATCACTGGGTTCAGGCCCGAATCCGTGGCCAACATAATGCTAAACAAGGTACAGCAAATTCGCTGAAGGAATGTCCAAATCCGTTAATAAACATAGTAAAATAAAATGAATACATACAATACCGTGGTTCCAGTGATAAACAATGTAATCTTTGATATACAGTTAATAGCAGTTCGAGCCTCGGGATTTGCCTATGTAAAAAAAAAAATTTGTTCCATGGCCCCTTTTCGATGCTATTCTTCTACCGCTGTACAGCCTCCTGTCTCGTGTATTTCGATCTTTACTATAAAATTGAGTATTTTTATATATTTTATCTTACTACTCCTTTATTCCTATAATTTTTAAAAGTTTATTTTGGACACAAAAAAATGGTACAATAAACAAAAACAAAAACTTAAATTTAAACAAGGAACATATGTAAATATCTACCTGAGTCAACACTCCTCGTTAAGGAGTCTATTCTGGCTATCCACTCAGGTCCTACCTACAACCTACTCCTTGGTCTATCATTCAGAAGAGGGTTTAACACCCTCTCTTCTCTCTGGGTCCTCAAGGGAGCTGCCAACAGGGCCGGTCAACCAAACTGACCGGCCCCGGGTGGCCGCTTAAGGTGAAGGTCATAAAGGTTGACCGTACCAGCCATGCCGGTCTGCAGGTCATATCAGTAGACCTGGAGACCGGCGCGTTGGGCCGGTCAGAACAGATTGACCAGCAAGCTCTTGAAAGTAGGATACTTTTAGGCGGGCTGACACAACAGCAGCCACAGCTTGCTGGTCAGTATAGATTACAGGAGGACCTTACAGGTTGCAGAGTAGGATTACCCTTCTTAGTTAGCCAGAAATAGTCACATACAGGCTTATGAGAAGGGAGGACAGAGTACCTGAACCTTTGAAATTCAGGAAGACGACGAAAAGGTAGGGCTTTTTCATGATAAAAACCTTATGTGTCAGCGGTAGTTTTTAAAAATAAGCAGAATTGTGAGATTTAAGTAAAAGCAAATGCCACAACTTTTCCATATTACAAAAACTGGTTTCTCAATTTTAATAACATTGATTATTTTCTATCAATTTGTTAATTGTAATTTAAATGTGAATTATGCATTGAGAAAATTCACGGTTTTAGATTTTGAAATCGAAAAAGTTCAAAGCCTTACCCTGATCACAACAAGCCATTTTTTTCCAATATATTCGGTAACTTTTAGTAAAAAAACGTTAAACAAATTTCATACTTTACTTTTGTGTCGGGAGGGAAATTAGGGGGGAGGGGGGAAATTTCCACTTTATAAAAAAGAATTTAGATCTTTTTATGATATCAAAAAGTGTGTTAATAACCTAAGTGAAGAACAGTGCCGATAAAGTCTTTGTTAGAAAAATCAATAAAACTATAGCTTTAATGTCGATATGACTTTTTAAAATAAATATTAATTATATATATCTTATGTATGATAACTTGTAGAAAAATGTGCTCTGCCAGTATACTGCTCTGCCATTGGTGGTATTTCTGGTCACGTGATTTAAGTTTCAGATTTTCAAAATTTTACATATATGAATTTTCGTATAATTTTATCAATTTTTAACATTTTCTTTTTGTTTATAATTGTATATACATTGTAAAACAAAAACAAAAAAGTTTGAGGATTATATAAAAAAATCGTAGATTAAAAAAATTTAATGAAACTCGAATTTGTTGGAAGAAAATTTTTTAAATTTTGATCATCTATAAACCTTCCCTGGCGACATGTAAAATTTGGGCCTGATCGGTTCAGCCGTTTTGACGTTTATTGGATACAAACAAACAAACAGACAAGCAAAGTATAAATATAGATATTTATTTATGCTAGCGTGGTCCATGGCCATATATATATATGCCTATAGTTTTACGCCTATAATTTTTATTTACCCCTCATTCTTATGATTACTGAGGCCAGTTGATTCAGCCGTTCCGTCATTTTTTGGTTCATTTAATATCTTCCAAAAACACAATAATACATGAAAAAAAGAAAATTTGATTTTCAGATGTGCGTAATTTAAAAATTTTAATAAAAATGCTTGATCCACTCTTTTTCTTGATCTCCAGATTAAATATTGCTTGTTCTCTCATAAATTTAATCTCCAGATTAATTAACAGATCGGGATTAAGGATATCACATTCTAAAGTTTTCAGCTCAGATTACAGATTAAATCTTTCAAGATTCTTCTGCCTTTTTTGTACAAGTTTCCATAGTTAAGTTTTTGTGTCATGCATATGTTGCATGACGAATGACGATACAAAAATAACATGAATGAAAAGAAAATAATATTTACAAGTACATTTTTTTAAAATGTGCATTATTTTAAAACGTTATCAAAAATGTTACAGATTACAGATTACATCTTTGTAGATTCTTACTTCACCTTTATCAACGATTATTTACTTAGCTTAGCAGAGTGCCTTTTTTTTGTATAAATTTCCATTGTTTAAGTATTTGGTGATCTCTGGATCTGCCATAAGTTGGTTTTTAGCTGAGGGTGTTAAGTATTTGCATCTGTGAATATTATTTGCACGGATTACACAGATGGGACAAGAGAGTTTGTTGCTGGTTTAAACTTGTGTTTACTTTTGGTGAAAATGAAAAAAATTGAGAACAGTGATCGTAACTTTAGTATGGTTATTGGTTATTTTATTATTAATGTTGTTTCTCTTCCTTTTCTAGCTGCATCATGTTTAATCTAAAGCGTTTCAATCTTTAACTATTTCTAATCCTCCGTGTTACCGTAGCGGACCTATTTTTGCAAAGTTTGAGAAATCTCGTTTCAAGGGATTAAAATTTTCATCGTTGTTGCTTAGCGCTTTGTTTCAGACAAAGGCCTCTCATATAATGTACAATGCATAACCAAAAAGCAATGTATGATGTAAAAAACGTATATTTTCTTTATTTTGGATTTTAAATCATATATTTTGTTAGGTTTATATTATTAACATGAATCTCACTTGTCCTCTCTGAAAAATCAATGTTTGCTTAATGTTAAATAAAAACCACCTGTAGTGTATCTACTAGAGTATACTATCTAGATGTACAGATGAGAAAGGAATATTATTTGTTCCAGTTTACTAGTATTCCTAAACTCATCGCATAGTGTAGACATGATATACATGATACATGGGGCAGACATAACATAATACAGGGGGCAGACATGACATATATGAAACAGGGGGCAGACATGACATAACATATATGATACAGGGGGCAGACATGATATACATAATACAGGGGGCAGACATGACATGACATACATGATACAGGGGGAAGACATGACATACATTATACAGGGGGCAGACATCATGACATACATGATACAGGAGGCAGACATGACATAACATATATGATACAGGGGGCAGACATGATATGATATACATAATACAGGAGGCAGACATGACTTGTTATATGATACAGGGGGCAGACATGACATAACATACATGATACAGGGTACAGACATAACATACATGATACAGGGGACAGACATGACATGACATATATGATACAGGGGGCAGACATGACATGACATTCATGATACAGGGGGCAGACATGACATGATATACATGATACAGGGGGCAGACAAAGCATAATATACATAATACAGGGGGCAGACATGACATGTTATATGATACAGGGGGCAGACATAACATAATATACATAATACAGGGGGCAGACATGACATAACATACATGGTACAGGGGCAGACATGACATGACATATATGATACAGGGGCAGACATGACATGACATATATGATACAGGGGGCAGACATGACATACATGATACAGGGGGCAGACATGACATACATGATACAGGGGGCAGACATGACATGACATACATAATACAGGGGGATCATTTAGAATGAGATTAAAAGAACGCTAAGAAGGTTGAAGTTATATCGTGGCAACCCCTGTGAAAAAGAATAAGATAAGATAAGATAAGATAAGATAAGATAAGATAAAGTTTATTGCTAAAATACATGTATCTGTGTATACAGATAGAGTTTACAATCACAAAATTGATGATTATATTAACAGTACAAGTATAAAGCAATTAGGTGGAAAATAGCTCTTGGCTGTTTTGATTATTTTTTCCACCTAATGTTAGTAATAATAACAAAATATTTCAATTAAATAGATTTAAGGAGAATGATTAGAGATCAGGGTGCGAATTTATCATATGCAAAATAGTTTATACATAAATTCAAATAACTAGAGTTTAAAGTAATTTTCAGACATGTACACAACAAATATCAAAGCATACTAAAACATATCTAATTAGTTTTACATGAATAGCAATTCGGTTTATAACATATTGTCCTATAATTTTCAAAAAGAGAATTTAGTAGTCTATTTTTAAATATACTTAGAGAGTTGCTTCTTTTTAAGTCAAGAGGCAGGTTATTCCACATCTTAAGAAGAGAGCTTGATGGTAAATACTGTAATGAGCACATTTTGAGAATGTCAAGTTGATAGTTAAGAGATCTTTCAAAGTTTCCGAGCTTTTAAAAAATATTTTCAAAAGATGCAGGAAGAAGTTTATGTGTATATTTATACATAAATATATATATATATATTACAGCCTTTAGTAACTAACAGAGTTGATTGAATGTAATTATGTTTAATTTTGCAATATAATATAGAAACATTTCATTTAGATTTTGGTTTCAGACATAAATGTTATGATTTTGTCTTTTTTCTTTAAAAATGTAAACAAAATGACAAGACTTCGAATTTTTGAGTATTTTTAGTATTGCCTACTAATTCAATTCATGCCTTCAATTTCATACATTTATTGAATGAGCAATAGCTTTAAGCAATTGAAAACTTTATGGAGAAAAGAATTGATCATAAACTAAAAAATTATCACTTTTGTTACCAAAAAAAAAACATAATTTCTTTGTGAAAATGATCTGCATATCCTTAAAAATCAAATTGTTCCAGAAAGGTATAAAAAACATTCTCCTGATATTTTAAAACTAAAATGAAATACTAGCTGAATTGTGCCCGGCGGTGTTCGTGGAATTTTTTTAAAGAAAAATGAAATTTAGAATTTTAAGAGTATCCAATATCCAATAACTGACGCGCCCCGCCCTACCATAAATTATACATGCTTTGCAGACGGTACTCCATTTGTATAAGAAATATTTGTCTGATGTACAATTACCGCGTATACAATAACCTATTCTGAATATTTCTTATCATAATGGAGTACCCGTCTGCAAAGCATGTATAATCACATGGTAGGACGGGCCGCGTCAGTTGTATCTCCCTTCTATTTCATTCTCCTTGGTGGGGACCCTATCTAAGCTCCCTTGACAGACTCCAAGGAGTAATTTCGACATGTTCCATTAAAAAGATTCAAACAGTGGTAGGCGATAATATCAATATAATGAAGACGACTTTTAAATTGAATTTTGAATCATACACAAAAATGGAAACACAAATTTTGGAAACAAAGAGAAGCTTTCAATCTAAAAAGCTTCTCTTTAATTACTTGTAAACTTGTAATGCGAAAAAAGCTTCTTAACATACGGTGGTAGGCGATATTACCAATATAATGAAGACGACTTGTTATTTAAGTTTTTATTGTTAACAAGCTTTTTGCGATTTACAAGTTTACAAGTAATTAATAAGAAGCTTTTTAAATTTATATCTTCTCTTTGTTTCCATTTTTTGTGTATCTATGCTGCTTAAAAGCTTGATATAAATCAAAATTGAAATCGAAAGTCGTCTTCATTGTATTTATTTAATCGCCTACCACCGTATTAAAACTTAAAAAATCGTCTTGATTATATTGATATTATCGCTCCGTAGATTAGCCAAAAATGCTGTTTCAGACATTAGATATCGGAAAGAATGGTGAAGCTGAAAGGACGAATGAGCGAAGGCGACATTTCATTGTTTCTCAGGAATTCAATCCTCAAAATATCTAAAGTTTGGATTTTTATTTTGGTTATCTTCAGGAAAGGTTTCGAACAGATTTACTTGATTTTTTACTTTTTCTTTTAATATTATGATTTACTTAAGGTCTAAAATGTACTCAATATATAGGGTTATCCACAAAGGACGAGACTGTAAAGACGACCCAAAACTCTTAAAATATGACAATTTGAAGCTTGATTTTAAGTTTCTGCATTCAATTAAGTATTTTGATTGTTTGCTAAATGACTAAGCACAGAAATAAGCCAGTTTTGGCCTGCAAGGAACCCCGAATACAAAAAAACGGACTAAACAAATTCCTTACAATTGTCTCTGAAGACTCATCCTCTGTGGTTAACCCTGTATATTACATAGTATCCGACAAAGGATGAAACGTTTTTTAATTTTCTATCTCCAAATTTTGCTTAAACAGGCCTCTGAAGTTTGTATGTCCTGTATAGCTGTAGGCTGGGCAATTATTTAAGCTCTGTTTTTATTTAAAAATTACAACTCCTACCAATATAAACCATTTTTTAACCTTTTCACTTTCTGAAGAAATTGATCATTGATATTTCAAACTATAAATTATGTTAGATTAAAAAATCTAAGTTTGGAACATCACATGTTATACATTTTGTTTTAAGTTTTTCAATGCATGAACAATTTTTTGACCGTCTAATAAGGTTAAAAATTAAACCATTTTAGTTCTTTACCTTCCCCCCCACACAACAAAACCTTTATTTTTACTTTTAAATTATCCTTTAATGCGAGTTATTATCAGATATTTGAGGATTCATCTCCTGCTTCAGTAGATCAAGGTTAGGTTAATTCACTTAATACATGACCTTAGAACAGCTACCCTTTAAACTCCGCCTTTAAACCTTTATCGGATACAAAATTGGAAACATATAATCTCAGGATTTAGATAATATAGTCTTTTCTGGTCAGAAAGGTAGTCTGTAATTGTATATATATGCAATATAAAAAACCGTTTTGATTTATAAACTAGTTTTAAATATACATTACTTAATTATCATTCTTTACTCATAAGTTATAAATTCTTATAATTTCCCTCTTTTGCTGTGCAGCATAAATTAGAAATTATCAACTTTATTGAGAATCTGCGTCTTAGCCAAAGTATTAAAGGCAAACATGAAACCCCTATAAATAAATGTTCACTGGAATCGTCTCCCGTTCCTTTAAACTTAAACATACATCTATTTTCGTTTAATTGCATTTTACATTATATTCTCTAAATAAATCAATTATAGTTTTAATTTAAGTATATCATGCAAGAAAGTTCAAGGGCGTAATTATGAAGATTGAAGGCTAACCCCCCGCTCTCCGCCCTCCTACTTATATCCGTGCAGTTTTATTTTAAATTATTCATTTTTTGTTATTATTTCTTTGAGATTTTTAAACGATCAATAAAATCACCAACATTTTCTTTTCGTGTAACCTGATTTTATTCATAAAGTTAATTTAAAATTCATATCTTTATCAATCATTCTATCGGATATTCTTTTAGTATTCTGATTCCTTTATTCTTTAGTCTTTAATGCATGATATTTGTTCCACCTTATTCTATTCTAGCTCATTCCGTTTTATCTATATTCTCTTTTACTCTTGTTTATTTTTTCTTTACATTAGTTTTCTCCTTTTTCCCTCTTTTCTCTTTATTTCTTGAGGTTGTGCAGGGGGGCCGGGGGGGGGGGAATCTTAAAAATCGAGGCCGAGCCCCCTCTCTCAACTAGTGCCCCCATTTTTTAAGGGAGGTAACACACTAGTTTATTTGATGTGTACACTGTGCAGGCCGACTCGCAAGCGGCTAGCCATGTTGTGTATATACTAGTACATACAGCTATAGAGAGTAAAACAAGGAGATATTGGTATACAACATAAATCTTACTCTTTCATGGAGACTAATGTAACATCCCCCCAAAAAGTCAAGGGGGAGGGTCACCACGACCCCCCCCCTTATTCTTTCTTGCTCCTCTGAAACCTATTCTCACCCTCCTGCATCTTCTCTGATAACAAATAGAGAAGTTAGATCTTTAAGTTCATTAAAATAAATCTTGGCGAAAATGTTCATTGTTTTTTTTATTATCAGGAGCGTATTCAGGATTTTAGCCAGGGAGAGGGCATGATTTTTTTTGTCCCCCCCCCCTGGCTAAAAAATATTGGAAAATAAAATAATTTTTGTGCAGATGGTTATTTGAATGAGAAATATTGTAATCAATTTCTAAAATATATTTTGTTTAAGACGGGGTCATAAACCGCTTCTGGAAACAAGATCTCTTCCTGTTCGACCGAACCGAGCACCGGACACTGCAGAACCAGTTGCTAAGTAAGGAAACATATGCTGATTTTTTTTTGACCGGAAGAAATTGTTTTGATTTAAAAGGACTATCGATCTTATTTAAAGAAAGACATGTCCCAATTACATAGGTATCCTTTAAACCTGTATCTAATCAATAACGTTTTTCTACATTGAAAATAATTATTTTCAACTTTTAAACAAAATTATGACACCTACGCTCCTGGTGCTTTAAGACCCAATAAGATCTTGGGAAGCCTGTATTTATTGCATTCTTATTGCTCCATGTAATAAAGAGATAAATGGTTATTGTTGTTACATTTGAATTCATTGGATCTGCAAAGCAGAAATCCGCAAATCACTTATATTGAGAAACCCCAATTGAAAATATATAAAATTTCAAAATGAGTGAAAAAGTTATAGCACATTATTTGTATCCAGACAAAGCTTTTAAGGGAACCTTTGTGAATCTAACCTACCACTTTATAAACTAAGATGCACTTGAAATTACATCTATATGCCCTTTGAACATTTTTATAGCTACCAAATATGTTTGATATATATTATAAGAATAAGATACTCGACATTAATGTTAACTTTTCATTAATAATAAACTGACAGAAATTTTAAAAAAATGTACTTCGAAAAGTACTTTAACTGTAGATATCCTTCCTGAGTTGTTTTCTGGGTCAAATAAACCATTAAAGAATTTTATAATTTCCTAGTTTCTTGGTTTACCGCCTGTTAAACAACAGTAAAACAATAAAAATTAATTAAAACTTAATTTTCGTTTTCATAATTCTCTTCTGGAGATTTTTTCTTTACATGGGAAATGCCGTAGACCTTAAATATTTCAAAGTATGAATTTTGATAGATCAAAAACTCAATGCATAATAAAATCAAAAGTTTACACGTCATCAGGTTGCACAAATGTAGGGTATAGAAATTTACAAAAATGAAAACCTTTACCACCTTCCATTAAACATCGTTAGCGCCTCCTATGGATCAAATCAATGAAACATGGAAATACGTTACACTTTTTCATTATGTTTTTACTTATGTAAGTACAGTTGAATTGAGGGGTAGCCGTACCCGTACACTTAACCCCAATCTCGAACAAAAATTGAAAACTATTGCTTTCCGCGGGGCATGGAATGATAAAAAAGGTGCCACCCCCCCCTCCCCCGGACAAATTAAAATTAGAACGAAGTTCGGATTAGAAAAAGTTCGGATTTCATTTTGAGGGAAGGTGCATGGATGGTACTTACTCCTTAAACTACTGCGGAGTTTGAAGTTTAAAGCTAGAAATAGAAATTTAATTCTCTCTGTTTACTCTACTCAGCCTTAGACTAAACCAAAACATTGTAATTAAACTTGGTTTGAAGAGGATGAGAAGGGAGAGGGGGGGGGACAGATTCAAATAACTAAGTTCATTGGAGTCTCCATTAATCTACTACTGGGCAAATGAACCCACTTCTACTCTCTCTTCAAACCCTTCAAGTTCTCAATTCTGGCGTCCGCAAAATATTAGGTTCTAACTCCGCGGCCCGGTAGAGAAAACATGGTTTTCAAGGTTATTCAATAAACATGAAATATTAGGTTCTAACCTGCGCGGTACAGAGTTCATGATTTTAAAGGTTATTCAATAAACATGAAGTATTAGGTTCTAACTCCGCGATACAGAGTAAATGATTTTCAAGGTTATTCAATAAACATGAAATATTAGGTTCTAACTCCGCGGTACAGAGTACATGGTTTTCAAGGTTATTCAATAAACATGAAATATTAGGTTCTAACTCCACGGTACAGGGTACATGGTTTTCAAGGTTATTCAATAAACATGAAATATTAGGTTCTAACTCCGCGGTACAGGCTTTTCAAGGATCTTCAATAAACATGAAATATTTGGTTCTAACTCTGCGGTACAGAGTTCATGATTTTCAAGGTTATTCAATAAACATGAAATATTAGGTTCTAACTCCGCGGTAGAGAGTTCATGATTTTCAAGGTTATTCAATAAACATGAAATATTACGTTCTAACTCCACGGTACAGAGTACATGATTTTCAAGGTTATTCAATAAACATGAAAGCCGAAACCGAGAGATACTATTTCTACATAGATTCACCAAGTTTTTCATTCTAAAATTGGAATGGTCGATTCTTTGTCTTTTCTAGAAAGGCAATTTCAACAAATAATGATTGTTGATTAATACAATTGTATTTTAGAATTGTAAAAGATACAATTGATCAGATTGTTGATTAATACAATTGTATTTTAGAATTGTAAAAGATACAATTGGTCAGATTGCTGATTAATACAATTGTATTTTAGAATTGTAAAAGATACAATTGGTCAGATTGCTGATTAATACAATTGTATTTTAGAATTGTAAAAGATACAATTGGTCAGATTGCTGAGTCCGAAAAAGAGGTAGAGTGGGCTGCTAGAGAGATGGAATACATTATCAGGTCTTATTATATATACTAGGATTTTGGAACGAAAATAATCCAGTTTTTTAGCGTATCTTTTTTAGCACATCGAAATTCTTTAGCCACCCGACCCCAGGGTACCCATACCCATGGGTTCCCTAAACAAATTTCAGCCAATTTGGTCCAGCAGTTTGGTTAGCTAGCTAACATATATGTATGAGCGAATAGCTTTATTACATAGAGTAACAAATATAATATTAAAGGAAATGTAAAGATGCAAGTTTAGCATCGGTATCCTTTTAACCTATCTTTAAGCAATAATGATCGAGTCATCCATCTTTTTCTTTCATAACATATGCAAATTTTTATTTCGGCACTATGCAGAATTTATAGTAGAATCTAAGGTAGAATTTATAACTGTTCATGATAGAAAAATCAATAATATCTTACTCATTGTTTCTCAGATAATTTTTTTCAAAGGTTACCGTTGTAAATGGATGGAGGGGTCACTTGAATTTACGTCGAATGTTTCGACATGCAAAAAATAGTTTTTGCCACAAACTCTGATTTTTTAATCCCTATATCTTTGGAATCCGATTTCCCAAACCTTTAATATTTCAAATTTAGACTAATTGATCTGACAGAATTTATAGTTTGAAATAGCAAAGGTTTACGACATCTGGTTCCAACGTTACAGAGTTTATAAAATCAGAGTTTGTGGCAAAAACTCAATATCTTATTGAGAAAAGAGAAATTCGGAAAGACACATGATATTTAGAATAAGAAAGTTAAAGGCAAGCCACAATTGAAACTGAGAAATATAAGAAATTTAACAAAAGTAAATGATTCAAAAGGTTAAAAACGGATAAGTATAATTCAGGGTAGACATAAAATCAGAATACTAATATAGACATATAAAAAGAAATTAAACATAAAGGAAGGGAAAAAGCTAAGATAAATTGACTGAGAATTCAAGATCGAAATAATTATTAATTACATTTAGAATACAGGGTTAGAAACAAAGTGGTCTCAGATAATAAAAATAATAAGCATTTATATTGGAAAAAAGTACGAAAGAAAAGACAAAGAAATTCATGAAGGTTGAAATTTAGAATAAAGTAGAAATGATTTGAAGAAAATATAAAGGATTGCTTTGTAAACGCTAGGGTTTCTTTATACCTTTAGTAAGTAAAATTAAATTCTAAATCCAAAATCCAAAATTTATGTAAATTGTTTTGAATCTATTAGCATAGAAAAACTAATATTTAAAGAATAATTAAATGGACTGCTAGTGAAATTGTAGTATTAAGTGTGGTAGAATAGCTGTATTCGGAGGGTGTATTCTCTACACTGGAGCTCCATACTTTGCAGCTATATCAGCCTTAAAGGTCAGCTATCTCCTTAATCAAATATATTTCATTAATTTCAATAATAAATACACAGTGTAAGGGGTGTATGTTTTCTTGACAAATCATTCCCCTACCCCTCCTCTTTTGGAAATATTTTTTCCCCCATAACTTCATAAGTTAGATGTGTTTGCGCGAATCTAAATTTTTTATGGTTTTATTTTGTTTTTTTGGTTTTAGTTGGTTTTATTTTGTTTTTGTTTTATTTTGTTTTATTTGCTTTTATTTTGTTTTATTTTGTTTTAATATGTTTAGATCGATTATCTTAGTTTTATTTCTATTTGATGTTTCCTACATACACTGTCCTTTAGCAAGCCGGAGAGGGAAAGATTCGTGGAGATGGTTTTATCTTGTTATTTTTTACAAACATCAGATAGAAATAGAAAAAGTAACGATAGATTCTGAATCTAAACACAGTTAGTCCTGTTCGGTTGTACCATATTTCATTTTTAGTGAACACACCCTTTAAGGAAAGGAAAAGGAATGCAAAACAAGTAGGAGAAAAATATATAGATATGGAAGGAATTAAAATTAAGAGAAGGAACTGAATACTCGCCACAAACTCTGATTTTCGAATTTTCATTTGGAATCATATCTATGCAACCGGATGTCAGAGACCTTTGATATTTTAAACTATGAGTTCTATTGGATCAGCTAGTCAAATGTTAACACTATCAGGTTGCAAAGATGTCAGAATTGGAAAAATATAGTTTATATCGAGAGTTAAGTTCCTTTCAAAGAAAAAAAACTAAAAGTTTGCCCATGAAGGAAGGAGAGAAGAGCTATAGAAGATTTTGAGAAGAAGACGGGAGGAGAAGGGAAGAGCCGAGGGATGGGTGTACTCACAAGCTGGATGAACCTGAAAAGAGAAACGGATAAAAACCACCAGGTTCAGACAAAACTTATCTTTTCTTTCTCAAACTTTCCAACAATGGTTTAATCTTCATCCCACAGTATTTGTTGAGTACTCGTCCACTAGAAAATCTAGAGCAACAACTTTCCAAGCTTTAAGAGAAATATGTCAATCAGGGGGGTAACACAAGAAGGGGGAGGGGGGTTAAATCTCTTTAATTAGGCCTTTAGGACATTTCGCGTCCCAATATCTAGTAATAGTTTTTTTTCTTCATCTTCTATTTACAAAAACATAAGTAAATTATATTTTATAAAAATTGGAGACATTATTATCACAAAATTGTCAACCATTGGTTCAACATATTTTTAATACTTTATCCTTTATGTGAAACAATATGCATGCTCTTTATAGTATTTAATTGAAACTTATTTTTGATTTGAATTTCCAGGTTTTATCATGACACTTTTTATCCTGCATATTGATTTGTATTACACAACAAATAGTTGATCTGTTCAAATTTTTTATTAAACATTGTTTTAAAAATCACGCGCTAGAATCTTCAATATCTTCATATATGTATTTTATATAACTAGAAAACAATCGGAATTGTCGTTGGGAACTTTTTCTTTAGAAATGCTCATAAGTAGGAATTCGTGTATTGTGGATATCTTTTTGTTAATCTGCAGATTAATTTCATTTCATTCAATATCCCGTGAATCAGATATCCTGTGAACAGCAGATCAGAAGCCAAAGAACTTTCCACTCAACCCATGAGAGAACAGAGAAATTGCGTAAATAAAAAACCAACAGATCAAACAGATTCCGCGTAAAATTCCAAAGTGCCCACTGTGGATATCGAGATCAAGTGATCGGGATTGTTGGTTTCCAGCACTAAATTTATAATAGGATAATTTGAATACCAGTCTGCATTTCATCCAGAAATAAAGAGCAATTTGCCATTTCTATTACTTTTTTCAACGGTAAAAATAAACTTCCTGCAAAGATTATTATCACATCTTAAATTCAAAGATACAGGGTGTCCCACTAAACAAGGCGACCTGAAAATTAAGTGTTCTATATCTACGATACCCCAGAACCATAGAGAATAGAATATATATTAGAGGGAAATTTCAAGAATCTCTCGGTATGAATTTTTTTCAGTCCCTTTCAGCCTGAAAGGGAGTTCAAAGTGTACAAATCATGTAAATTTTCACAAATTATATGCAATAGAGTACATTAATACAGTATGTTCCTTAGACTATTCATTTCAATTTTGAATTTTTTAAACTGTTAAATAAACTTTATAATGAATTAGGTGAATAAAAACATCATTTGATTTATAGTTATAACGGAAAATCATCGTTTGTAAAGTGGAAGGCATAAGGTCAACGTGAAATGATCATTGGTCAATTATGAAACCAGCCTATTTCATAATTTGGTTTTCTTTTAACAATAATTTTAGATTTTCTATAAAATGATATTCCAGGGCCCAAAAGGTTATATAGCATAAATGTGAAGTACACCTGCAGTCTGGAAACAGTACAACAAAATGGCCGTTTTACACTTTTTTCTAGTAAATTCCCCTCTAATATATAATCTATTCTCTATGCCAAGAACATAATGGAATATCCTTAAAATAAAGTGTACCGCAGTTTCTTGGAGGAAGCTTAGCCTGAGTAGCACAGCGTGTGTTTACATTTCTCCCAAAAACTGCAGTACACTTTAATTAATGGGAGTTCCTGTTGAATTCCTTGTGCGCTACATTCATACGATATATATTTAAAACAATGTTAACCTTAAATATTCTCCTAATCATCGGATTTAAAGCTTTTAATTTTTAAGATTTGAATATACATTATTGAGAGCCCATGACTCTTGAGAATCATAACTTGTTTAACATGCTAAATTTTTCATTCAATAACTTTTAACAAGGGTGTATACTAGAATTTGTCCAAGAAGGGGCTTATTTTTTCTTTCTTTGGGGGGGAGCTTACTCCCCATTAGGGCCTGGACTCAATTTTTAAAGATCTTTGGGGACACTCTGTGTTTTCTGAAAATTCTGTTTAAATCCATTCTTTCCACAAAGACATTTTACGTTATTTATATCTACATTTTTCCATTGTCTGCGCTTTCAAAATTACATTACAAAAACTCCATTTTTCATATTTCTTTACAATTTACATCTTGCAGTGATATTATTTTTTTCTTCTAAAGTAAGAATTTTCCAACTATATGGTCCTGCAACATTTACTTTCAATTTCAGATCAAAAGAAAGTTCAAAAGAAAACCTCAAACATTCAATTTTTTTCGGAAACAATTATCGAAAAAAAATCATTATCAAAGGAGTAAAAATAGTGCAATAGCTATTATGGGTGTAAGCTGTGGCTAGGTTAGATAAGAGGGGTGGGAGCTGTGGCTAGGTTAGATAAGAGGGTTGGGAGCTGTGGCTAGGACAGATAAGAGGGGTGGGAGCTGTGGCTAGGTTAGATAAGAGGGATGGAAGCTGTGGCTAGGATGAAAAAGAGGGGTTGTAGCTGTGGCTAGGATGAAAAAGAGGGGTTGTAGCTGTGGCTATGATAAAAAAGAGGGGTGGGAGCTGTGGCTAGGATAAATAAGAGGGGAGGGAGCTGTGTCTAGGATAGATAAGAGGGTTAGGAGCTCTGGCTAGGATAGATAAGAGGGGTGGGAGCTGTGGCTAGGATAGATAAGAGGGGTGGGATCTGTTACTAGGACATGTTCTACATTTTTTGGGTTCAGACTTTTTGTAACTTTAATCAGTAATCAAATTAAAATTATTTTTTCCTTACTTTTACCCTTGAAATAAAAAAGAATAAAAGATATAATATGTAAATAGAAAAAAGGAAATATTAACCAATAGTTCTCCACAAGAAATACGTCTAGTTCCATATGTATTATTTTCTAAAAAACAGAAATAACAATTTGGAAAAGAAATACAATGTGAATTATAACAAAATATATGGCTCTATTTGTGGAAATATGAAAAATGAAGAATGGACGCGGATTCAATTTATTTCCCCCAGAACCCTCAAGTATATATAATATATATATATATACACAATGAATTCTCATATATTTATATATCTTATATGCTAAGTGGTGACAGGGGCACAATATATTGAGGTCCCCTGCTTCTCATATTATAGATATTAGAATGTAAACCCAAATAAATTATCAAATGTACATTTGGTAACCGCCGAAAAAGTTCTCCGAAAAAAGTTTTTGTTGATAAAGTATTAAATTTTGGCACTAAAAAGTCTAGAGGAAAAAAACCTTGAAATAAATATTCTCTGGAAATAAAGTCTTAAATTAGTTTGAGATTTGATTTTTTAGGATTTTTTTCTGATTTCATATTTTTTGATTTGATTTTTTGATTTCATACAAAAACGTCCCTGGAAAAAAAGTATTCTGGGAACAAAGGATGTTTACAATCATGGAAAAAAGGGCTTTGATATTAAAGACATTCTTGGCAGCATTCAATATGCAGATGCAAAAAAGAAATGTCCTTTTTAAGAAAATTTTTTGGAAATGATCTCATTTTTCCAGGACTTAGGACTTATTTTATTCTTGTTTTTTTTCTTCGGATATTTTTTCTTCAAGACTTTTTCTCCTGTGATCTTTTCCTGAAACTTGGCAGCTCCCATATTATTTTAGGGAAAATATCCCAGAAACTAAAACTCAGGACTTTATTTCTAGTGACATTTTGTCCTAGGACTTCAGAAAATTGGGACTTTCTTATTAAAGTATTTATTTACAGGTTTTTTATGTGCAGAAACTTTTTCCGGTCAGTTTCTATATTTGTACATTTATATTTGTTGTGCACAATCTGCACAATATTTACAATTTGTACAATCTGTACAATATCCACAATACAATCTGTACAATTTGTACAATCTGTATAATCTGTACAATCTGTACAATCTGTTCAATCTTTACAATCTATACAATCCGACAATCTGTACAATCTGTACAATCTGTTTAATTCATTGAATGATGATTTAATTTAAAATCTGTACAAATATGACTTTAATACCTCAAAACCGTCCCTTCCTTTATTGATTTATGGAGTATATCTTGTACTATGTGTTAACATACGCTGAACTTCCTCATACAAAAAAAATAAGAAATAAACTACTTCCTTAAGTAAAATAAAAGTTATTTGATGGCAGAAATACAGTGTGGCGTTTAAACTGCTGCCTGAAAACCTAATTTTACCTATACAAGACTAAATTCATCTTTTGCCCTATTTGCAGTCATTGGAAAGCCTATGACCACAGGAAGCAGATTGCACAATTTTTGCAAAAAATTTTAAATAGCTTTTGCACAGGCGCCTTTAAAGGGAATTTGGACTTTTCAGTTTTCTTGAATTTGTACTTGAAAATTGGGTTCTTGAGCATTTGTGTTTATAAAGTCTTGAATTTGTATTGGAAATAAAATTTCTTTTAAAAATAATTCAAATCAATATCTACAAAATCGTTTTATGTCAACATCTTTGTTCCTTGAATAAATGAAAGGTAGAACTAATCCAAATTCATTTTGCTCACTCTCAACTGAGTTGTTTTGGTCAAAGCAAAAATAATTGATTATTTGCTTTTCTAAATGTGTTCTTCTAAAGCTTGATGGTGATACTAGTTTAGATTTCTCCCTAAATATACATTTTCCCATAGATATTTTCCATAAATATACATTTTCCCACAGATATTTTCCATAAATATATATTTTCCCATAGAAATCTTCCATGAAAAATATACATTTTCCCATAGATATTTTCCATAAATATATATTTTTCCGATAGATATTTTCAATAAATATATATATTTTCCCATAGAAATTTTCCATAAATATACATTTTCCCATAGATATTTTCCATAAATATACATTTTTCCGATAGATATTTTCCATAAATATATATTTTTCCAAACTTTATACTTTCCCATGCTTGTAATTCCTGAATTATTTTTATTTCAGTGAAAACTCTTGTATCTAAAACCCTTAATCCCAATTGCTAAATATCTGTATCCACTGTCGGCACTTCTTTTATTAATTGGCTTCTGATTGGCTGTTTGGTTTTTAGACAATTTCCTGGATATTAACGTACGATTAATACAAAGAGGAGATCAGGCGCTGATCTCGATATCCATAATTCTTAAGTTTTCAGCTCTGTACTTATATTTTCAAACAAATATATCTCCCTGGTATATATATTTTCCTGTAATTACATTTTTACCACATGTACATTTTCCCATGAATATTTTGTTCATGCATTTGGGTATTTTTCCAAAATCATTGCAACACCCTGTGCATTAGCAGCACATGCAGTAATTAATGCTTTTGAACCATTCTTATAGTGAAGCCGGTTCACTGCATGACTTAAAAGCCGAATTCCCGTTGCTCCAAATGGGTGGCCAAGAGAAACTGAGCCTCCCCAAAGGTTTGTCTTTTCCATTGGTATTTCTCCAAGTTTTTCATGCACACGAACTTTTTCAGTGCAGAACTTGTCACTGTTCATGGCAACAAGATTTGATAGAACTTGGCCAGCAAAAGCTTCATGAATCTCAAAGACATCGATATCGGAAAGTTTTAACCCTGCTTTCTGCATGAGTCTGGGAGTTGCATATGCTGGTCCTAGTAGCAGTTCTTCTTTAGGATCACAAGAAGAAAACATAATTTCTCTAAGATATGCTTTGGGCTTAAGTCCTAACTCTTTTGCCTTAGACTCAGTTGTGATAAGACAAGCTGTTGCTCCATCTGAGAGAAAAGAAGCATTTGCCGCAGTGACTGTTCCATTCTTGCTGAATGCTGGTTGAAGCCTCCCAAGCTTCTCCAAGGTGGAGACTCTAATCCCATTGTCTTTTGTGATTTTGCTCTCAAGTCCTGGTACAGTAACAGGAACAATATCTGATAAGTAACCCGCTTTGGCAGCGGCAAAGGCCAGCTCATGGGATCTATGTCCAAATCTGTCTTGATCTTCTCGAGATACTGAAAACATTGAACACAGCCTATCACAGTATTCTCCCATGATTTCATTTGAACTAAACTCTCTAGGGTCAACAAACTCAGGAATAAAGGATTTCAAATTAAAATTTCTGGCGAGTTCTCCCACCTCTGCTTTGGCTTCTAATGTCTTTGCTCTTGGACCCTTCATAAGTAACTGTCTGACAACCCTTGGATATCTTATTGGTTGATCGGAACAGAATTCAACGCCTCCGGCAATGCAGACTTCTGCTTGTCCGGTGGCAAGAAGCCCTACACAGGTTGCTACAGCTTGGTTAGACGAGATACAAGCCATTGTGACAGTGTGGCCTGGAATCCCCTTCGGAAGACCAGCTTCAAAAGCAGCTTCTTTAGTCACATTGCCAGTCCTCACCTCTTGCTGTACATTCCCTGCACAAAGATAGTCAATAGTGGAACTGTCTAAACCGGTTCTTTGCAGCAGTCCTGTATACGCCTGTGCCAGCAGCTGATGTGGCATCATATATTGATACTCCGTAAGGGAAGCCAGGAATGGAGTCCGTACTCCATCAATGAAAACTACAGGATTGGAAGAGAAGGAAGAACTATACTTCTGTTTTAGACAGGGTCTATTTCTCACAAATAGTCTACACATTCTAGAGAGATTAATCATGATGAACAGTTTGATCCCTTCGGATAACTAAATTCTCAAACTAGTATTTGCAGTGATAAGGAATAGTTCATAGTGTACGTTTTCATCATCATTACATCCAGACTAACTTTAAAAGAAAATGATATTTAAAAACGTTTTTAATTAATTTCAGGCAGCAAAAGAAGATATGAAGCGAGCTTCAGTTGCAATGAAGGTATACTATTAAGTATTTTTTCTGTGTGTTTAATTGTCTTACTGAAAAGTCTGGTTCATTTCAAGTACCGGGCAGAATTTTAACCAGCAAGAGCAAGCTGTACAGTACAATTACAGACTATGTAAGGCAAAACTTGACAGTACGCCAAATTAATGATACAATTTTAGTGAAAGGAATTGAGTCTTTGTCACAAACTCTGATTTTCTAATCACTTTATCTTTGAAACCAAATGTTGCATACCTTAGATATTTCAAACTATGAATTCTGTTAGATCAAATAATCTGAGTTTGAAATATCAAAGGTTTACAACATCGAGTTCTGAAGATATTGAATTAAATATTTTATTTTGTTCCAAAGAATCAATTCCTTTAGTAAATATTTTGTACTGTTGTTGTGTAATTTAGATATTGAGAATTTAAGCCAGATTTTGATTTATGAAATGAAATCTTAATCTAAATTATCCAAATCAAATTCCCGGTTAAAATACAGTTTACAAAACCTTTCCTTTCTCAAAAAAAAAAAAAAAAAAAGTTGGAAAAAGTTATGTTTTATGTACATTGTACACTGTACACTGTACGCTGTACAGAGCAGGCTGGTACTTCAGAAACAGTTGAAATGTTTAACAGATAATTTAAGTAAAAACGATAAGATTACATTTGATTTTAGTCAGATTATGTTAAACCGATTTTAGTATTGTACAGGGTTACCAACTAAGAATGAAGACTTTATTTACACTTTTGGGATCCTCATATTAAATTGCTGTCTTTACAGTCTTATTCTTTTATGGTGTAACCTTAAATTTCAGAACAAAATATTCTTAAAAATGCCGTTTTAAACTTGAGAAGTAGGTCTAGTATTCAAAAATGTGCTCAGAGCTGGGAACTTTTGAATGGTGAATATCGGGATTAATGCTTAATCCACTCTTTTTCTTAATTTCCAGATTGAATAATGCTTGTTCTCCTCTTGTTATTAATCTCCAGATTAATTAACCGATCAGGATTAAGGATATCCCATTTTAAAGTTTTCAGCTCAGTTCCTTTTACGAAGATTTTAACAAACGTCGTTTATTGTACTAAAAAGTGTTTTCTTTAGATACAATCTATCTTTGAAAATTCGCAATTTATTCTATTCTGTTGAATAACACGCAAAAATAGAGTTACATATGAACATTTTTTTTGAAAACCTTTGGAAAAGAGACCGACCTCATTTTCAAATATTAAATAGGCCTACGTTTGAAGATTAAAACGGCATTCTTGAGTGCATTGTGTTATTATTGACGACCATTTATATTTACTGATTTTTTTTTTGATTTTTCCGCTCTTTATTATCTTAAGTTATGATTTAACCATGCTTACAAACACAAATCCACTCTGAATACCTTTAACCCGACCTTGACATTATTTCTATACTAATGAAATTATATCAATACACTTGTACTTATCTATTAAGAACAGATGTATACAAAACATGAAACTTCTACAGAATGCAAAATGTGAAGGAATGTTAAATACCATACGTAGGATTTAAATAGTGTTTTCCAAAAAGCATGAAAAACAATTATTGTTACCAACTCAAAAAATCCAGGAAATTTGGAAACTACAATTGTGTTTTCACAAAAAAAGTATAAGATTGATGCGATAGGATGTTCATAAATAAAAACCAAAGGGGCATATAGAAAATGCTACAATACAAAAGTGCTAAAAAGCTTCTATCATATCCTAAAAAAACAATAACAGGTTTAGCAAACCACATTTATATATATAAACGTTATATAATTTAACGCTTTTTAAAGCAATTGTTTTCAAGCTGGGGATGTTTTTTGGTTTTATATATAATTTATCATTTTTTGTATTTATTGTCTAATATTTTATTTCCTTGTCTTATTTATTATTTCCTTATCTAATTTTTGATTTTCTTATCTAGCTTTTGTTTTCTTAATCTATTTTTTGATTTTATCATTAATTTTTAATTTCCTTATAGAGTTTTTGATTTCCTTCTTTAATTTTGATTTTCTTATCTAATTTTTTATTTCCTTATCTAATTTTTGATTTTCTTATCTAATTTTTGATATCCTCATCTAATTTTTGATTTGCTTATCTAATTTTTGATATCCTTATCTAATTTTTATATTTTATTCTAGTTTTTGATTTTCCTATCTAATTTTTGATTACCTTATCCAATTTTAATCTCCTTATCTAATTTTTTTAATTTTCTTACCTAATTTTTAATTTCTTTATTTCATTTTTAATTTCTTTATCTAATTTTTAATTTCTTTATCTAATTTTTTATTTCTTCATCTAGTTTTTGTTTTTCTTGTCTATTTTTCAATTTCCTTAACTACTTTTTAATTTCTTTATCAATTTATTTTTTATTTTTATGCATCTAATTTAAATTTTTGATTTTTGTATTTGCTATTTATAGGCAGCTGAGGATAAAATATCCTCTATAGAGGATAGATTGGAGGAGGAGGAGAGACAGCTTCAAGTAAGTATAAAATTTTAAAAAATCATTATATGTTGATTTCGATTTTAAAAGTGGTTTATAAATCCATTTTATTTTACTACATGGTGGATAATAATTTACGGAGCATGATTTTGACAAATAAAATTGTTTTCTCGATTGCAAGGTCAAATTGAAAAAAAAATTTAAGTTATAATTGCAAAGCTAAACATCAAGCTTAGAACTAAAAAAGGTTCCATAAGAAACATCTTATTTGGTCGAAGACAGTTTCTACTTCTCTTTGTTCGACGTTATTCTGGTTTAGTTCAAGGAACTGAATATTTATCAAAAACGCTTTTCAACTAACAGGAGTAAAAGGTCAAATTCGATTGATATTACTGGTCCAACTTTGTGACTCCGTGGCTCATCTAGTTCCGATTTTATGCACAAGTTTAAAAAAGAAAATTAATTTGAGTACATATTATGAATTCAAAACATTTTCGTTCTTTTCAATAGCTCTTCAATAAAAGGAGTTATAATAAAAATAATACAAGATTTATATCTTACTTGCATTCTACTTTAGTTTGACGTGCTGTGGTGTAAGCTTAGATATTTCAAACTTAGACTATTTAATTCAAGATTATAATGCAAGGAAAGTTGTTTCAGAGGTGTACCCATCTTATGTATTGCAGTTTACTGTTCTGGGCGGTAATGTAAACACAAGACGGATGTCGAAGCCTGACATGGGATCCATCTTTCACATAAAAAAAATCATTGAAATATTCTGGTCATAGGAAACTATTATGTGAATTATCAAAATTATCAAAATTTGATGCTTTTAACCTCCTCGGATACTGAACGAACACTGATGCATCTATTCTTGTTTACAAATTCCGCCTAGAGAGAACTGGTTTCAATATGTACACAGAGTATACGCAACTGCAATTAACTTTCCTTGCATTAAAACCTTGATTTAATTAAACTAAATTCATATTTGGATATACATATTAATGGTCTACGACTTTAGGCCGTAAAAATGTATGGTTTTAAATTAAGCAATAGCAAGTTGTTCAGTTCCAGGATAAAACGGGTTTAATTAAGGAGGAACAAGAAGTATGGAACGATTTAAAAATAGTTTTCTTACAGATTCTTTTTTTTTCTCTATACAATGTTCCAATGAGCCATGAAACCATTTCTATAATTTTCCTCAGATGTCCAATTTAGCGGATAGAGAGGTTTGGTTTACAATATTTTCTTCAATGGATGAAAATTCCATATACTCTACCAACACAAGTTAAAGAAAAAGTTTATTTCTTGATTCTAATTTGAAGTAGGACTCTTTTAAAATTAGTTCATCAGTAATTATACAAATTAGAGGCAAAAATATCCTTATTTGTGAGACTGACTCCATTTAAGGACAACTGATTTGGAAATCAAATCATTTGATTTAGAAACTGGAAGTAGATAGTTAATTGTTCAATAGTTTTGTTGTTAGCTAGCAGAGGTGTACACGGGAATATGTTCTGGGGAAGGGAAGCATACTCCCCTGGGCCTGCAGAGCCCCTCGTGTATACTGTATACGCCCCTGCTAACTTAAATACATAGAGCCCCTCGTGTATAGGACCCTGTTAACTTAAATACATAGAGCCCCTCGTTTATGCACGCCCCTGTTAACTTAAATACATAGAGCCCCTCGTGTATACGCCCCTGTTAACTTAAATACATAGAGCCCCTCGTGTATGCACGCCCCTGTTAACTTAAATACATAGAGCCCCTCGTGTATGCACGCCCCTGTTAACTTAAATACATAGAGCCCCTCGTGTATACACCCCTGTTAACTTTAATACATAGAGCCCCTCGTGTATACACCCCTGTTAACTTAAATACATTGAATAGAGATTTTAAGAACGTTTAATTAAATAAGCGTGATGTTCAAACTATACATTCACTTAGATCAAATTTGAAATATTAAAGGTCTACACCATCAGATTACAAAAATATGGAGATTAGAAAATATGAGTATGTGGCAAAAACTCGGTTCCTCACATTTGTAAATTTTGCTTAAAGGCTGTGTTGGACCACGGCAAAAAATGGTCAATAAAAATAACCTCTTGCAAGCAAAAAATATCAGTGAAATTAAACGCATTCGTTTTTTTGTGACGGAAAATGCAACATTCATGACGGGAAAATTAAATTTACGAAGGCGGACATTAAATTATTGGGAGACAGAAAATAATTTCACAAACTCACAGTGATCCAAAAGTTGCACGTTCTTAGTGAAAACATATTATAATTTTGTTAATTACTTTTTAAAAATATGTGTTCTAACATGTACATGACCAGAGTCTAAAACTAAAGAATGCGCGAATTTTAAGTTCGAGGTTAAAAGTTCTGTAAAATAATGAGTAGCTACTTAAATATTAAACTTTCTCAATTTTAAATTTGAATTTCCCGGGAAAATCTGAACCAATCAGAGAAAAGGATTTACGGAGAATATTACATAATCAGCTGATTACGTAACCGAAAACAAAACATATTTCGAGTTATACAACCGTTTTTTGGGTTTACATGCAAAAATTAATTAATCTAAAACGTGAAATTTCTTTAACAAGGTTTTCACTTTTAAATATATCGTAAAGTTGAATGCAACTTTCTCAGCTGAATGATGATTGAATAATAGACAAATAGAGAAAAATCCAGGATTTCAAGATTTTAACCCTGTGTTTAAATTTTAACTCGTCGATTTCGGCGAGTTAAATATTTAACCTCACGGTTAAAGTTCAGGGTTAAATTAAGTCAGAAGTGGCATTTAACCATGAACTTAAAATTTAAGTCAAAACTTTTCGTTCTTTAGTTTTAGACTCTGAGCTGAAAACTTTAGAATGGGATTCCTTAATTCCGACTGGTTCATTAATCTGGAAATTAATAACAAGAGGAGAACAAGCATTATTTAATCTCGAGATTAAGAAAAAGTGTGGATCAACCATTAAGCCCAATATCCACCATTCAAAAGTTCCCAGCTAAGGGCTACAAATAAGTTTAAGGGATTACGACAGTTGAAAATTAATGTGTAACCAGTATGTGTAACATAAAGAAGGTGGTTTATTTATCTGGAGGACTCCATAGATTTCATAGTTATCTGGATCTATGTGTAACCAGTATGTGTATGCATAAAGAAGGTGGTTTATTTATCTGGAGCATTCCATAGATTTCATTGTTGTCTGCACTATGTGTAACCAGTATGTGTATACATAAAAAAGGTGGTTTATCTATCTGTAGCACTCCATAGTTTTCATTGTTGTCTGGATCTATGTGTAACCAGTATGTGTATACATAAAGAAGGTGGTTTATCTGGAGCACTCCATAGATTTCATTGTTGTTTGGATCTACAGAGCGTCCCATATCATATTAGATTATCTCTAATCTTTAACACCTGTTTACGCACATAATACTCGAAAAATCTTGCATTTTCTGCAAAAAAAAAATTTCTATTAGCTTATTAAATTTTTCAAAATGATTCATTCTTCTTAAATTTTCTGATTTGTCCCCCAAATCGTAATCTAGACCCATTGACGCGGTCTAATTTGATGTGGGACACCCTGTATGTGTAACATAAAGAAGGCGGTTTATTTATGTGTAGCACTCATGCATAGTTTTTCAGTTAAAGGAAATAATGCATAAAAGAAATTAATCAGACACAATTAATGGTTTATGCAATAAGCATGGAATTTGCACTCTCTTAAAGGAACTCTAGAATAATTTCCAATGAGCTTCCTTTTAGTTGGTAAAATTTCCGATTCAGAAGGGTCCCTTTAAACCGTTGTCCGATCACTCACTCTCTTTTCTATTGCGGACTATTTATATAACAACTTGCGGATTTCTTTTGCAGAAACACCGATGGAAATTGTCAGAATTTAAACTATTCATAATAAAAATCAATGCTATCCTCCTCATTGATGAAAATGGTACCATAATGAATCGGACTTGCCGCGCTAGGGTACGTCACTTGATCGTGTACTGTCTCTTTAAAAATATACAAATAATAGGAACTTTCCTTGGCGATAATGTTATACGTTTGGAATAAGTTTACATAAAAAAACTTAACTGCACTGCACATTAGCGAACATATCGATTAAACAATTTATTATTCTTAAAACAAAACGAAACTAAAGTATACTTTTTAAAAAGAAAGATGATTCCATGGTAATTTTACATCGTCTATACGCAACATCCCCCCTACTAAACTTCTGACCTACTAACTTTCCGACCTACTGCAATATCGGACCTACGCCAGCTGTTTATTTTTGTATTATTTGAGGGTTAGGTTAGGTTAAGACAATTTCTGGACCGAGCGCTGCGGCTAGGACAGGCTAGGGGGCCGAGCGCCGCGGATAGGACAGGCTAGGGGGCCATTCGCTGCAGCCACAAGTCCATTTACCTGCTGTAAAGCCACGTGCTAGTAGGTTGGATGTGTAGTATAGCGGATTTGTCGTAGGTCAGAAGTGAAGTATAGCGGATTTGTGTAGGTGGAAAAATACACCACCGATTTCATGTGTTATCTTATTAGTACCAGAGATAAACGTACAGTATATACAATGCACAGCTCTCATTGGTTTTACTACGTAATAAAATGCTAAATTTTTTTACGAAAAATGTTAGCAAAAAATACTTTCTTAATGGCCGGTAAATCGCCATGCCACTAAAAATCAATAAATCAAAATTGGCATAGCTGCACATTAATTTCATGCCAAGAAGTAGTTGAGCTATATAGAATAGATTGAACCATCATCTCTTCCGCTTTACTCAGCGTACAAGAGAAATGGTTCAACTGGTCTCATGTTCCTTAATTCTGAAGATAGTTTGTTTAAGCTATATATAGACTACATACTAAAGAAAATTATACATAAGATTAAAATTTTATATGTTTCCAATCATAATTCTTCTTATTTAAGAGCTATTGAGAAAAACTAAATTTTTCTCGTACTTCTGCAAAAAATCTAAACTAGAGGTGCTACAAGGTCACAAAGTCGTCCTAACAAATGTCAAATAAATTAATTTGACCATCTCCTTGTGTCGAGTTTACAGTGGCTAAAATAATTTTGCTTTAGTGCTGTTTACTTATATCTCTAGATACGGGCACGTGCTTTACGCAGGAAGAGCGAAGATATTTTCAAGTTTGTTGATCATCATAGAATCATGGTTTCAAGAGCTGAGAGCGCAAGGTAGGATACAATTATACATCAAATGTTAGACGAGGGGAGGAAGGCCCTTCCACAACAATTTCTAGTCCGAGCCACCTCGGAATCCTTGTCCTATTCTAATCCTAGATAAAAAAATTTTTAAATCTGGCCACGTTAGGGCATAAAATATGGATGGACTGACGTATTGCAATGATTACATCATGTTGGAATCTTTAAACCCATGAGAATGATGTCAAACTTTGTTCAGGTAAAACTTAAATCTCTTCTGCCCCCGCAATGGGGGCTAACTTCGCGATATAAAAAATAGCAAAATATTTGGCATACCTTTACCTATCATTTTTCACATGGAACAAACCTCAAAAAGTCTATGGTTTTCACTATTTAGTTAACAAAAAAGATTTTAGCTATATAAACTCGGAATTATTTGCGGCATTCTACACCAGGAATATCTGAAAATGCGCGTAAAAAAGGTGAACATTTTTAAAGACATTAAACATGAAAACTTGAATTCAATTGAAACTTTTTTTTCGATTTCCAAAAATTTGATATTGTGTCCAGATTTTTTAGAAATAGTTTTATCTGGGAGGATTAAACACTTAAAAAACATAATATTGAAAGGGCGAGAATTTCGAGGTGGATCGGTCGAGAAAATGAGGAGAATGAAGCTGGGACGAGAAATTGTTGGTGTGGTTGGCCTTCCTCCCTTCGTTAGACAATGGAATTGAGTCTTTGATACAGTCGTCATATCAATACAATGAAGACGACTTTCGATTTAAATTTTTATTTATATCAAGTGGTTAAACAGCCTGAATACACATTAACATAGAAGTCAAGAGAAGCTGTCAATTAAAAAAAGTTTTTTTTTATTACTTGTAAACTTTTAATTTAAAAAAACTTAATCAAACTTCAATTTAAAAGTCGTCTTCATTGTATTGATATAATCGCCTACCACTTTAAAACTTTTATGTTCTAAGCCCTATATCTTTTTGCAACTCAATGCATGCGAGACTAAAAAAAATGCAGAGCAAAAGGGGAAAAGGGGTTTGTTAGTACGTAAAATATCCCCCCCCCCTCTACTCATCCCTTAGATGCGCCAATAATACACAGAAAAAACTAATTTAAAAACAGAATTATCGTAACACATACAATAATAAATTGAATAATATAAACAAATGTATTTATCATTAACAATTAAACAAATCGTGACAAAAGATAGTAGTTTTAAACTACAAAAACTATAATAATGAAATGATGACATTTGTTCATTACTTTAATTACGTAAAACGGAGTCATCTCTTTAAATTCATAGAATTCATTCGGATTTTTATAAAACCATGGTGACAATGAAATGCAAGGCGTGATAATTAGAAGAAAAAAATAATAATTACAAAAATAAAAAAAATTTCGCGGGTTTACAAAAAAAATTTAATTCAAAATTATTTCGAGGCTTTTTTATTCTGCCCGGTCATAAACAATTTTGGCTAGAACTTACACAAACCAACTGACATACAAGCCAAATATACATTTAGATAAGATAAAAATGAAATGATTTTTAGGGTGACTAGTGAAGGTGATGTGAGATACTGCGAGGTGACTTCATTATAAACCTGTATTTCTACTAGAGCAAATCTAAACTTCAATCTAGATTTTAGCAAAAATATATCACGTTCGGAAGCCATGAAATCGTCTAAAACATATTAAAAGTTTCCCCTGAAATGTTTGGAGCAAATTGTTGTAAAAATGTGAGATATATTGTGGAGAAAGGAATGCAAGTAGAAGACTACGTATGTAGACTCTAGAAACTAGAAGTATGTAATATATTCAGGGTTTTTTCTTTAAAGTTTCAAACTTCAATTTTTTTATTTCCAAATCTAAACACCCTTTACACACAGGGTTACCCACAAAGGATGAAACTTCGGAAACAACTGTACATGCACTATCTGTTTTCTTTATATTAATGATTCCCAGCAACTGTAAACTTGTTTCTTCTTTTTCATAATCATTGAATAAACCATAAAAAGATTATATTCAAAAGAAAACTCAATTTAATCTTGAAATAGTCATATTTAAAGAGTTTCAGGTTGTCTAGACATTCTCATCCTTTGAATGGGTTAACATATACATGCATAGTTATGTTTTCATGTGTAGAAGATTGAATGTTTATTGTTGTATTGTATTGTATTGTATTATATTATATTATATTGTATTGCATTGTAATCTGTATTTGTTTAACAACCTGTACAAAAAATGTTATATTTCAAATATTAGACGCACTCATGATCTCATGTCCATGTTTAAAAATATTAAGAAAATTACAATTAAATTTCAATAATCTGAATTTCTACTTACCCCTTAAAAAATTAGATCTGACTGTGTGTTTATTGGACATTTTTTAAGGTGTAACCTATTTGTGCTTTGTAACTTATTAGTACTACGTAATCTAAATTTCTCTAAATTTCTCTTAACACATTGAACCAAAAAGTTATTTGTGCACATTACACAACCATATTTGTAATTATCAAATGAGAAATAATTAAGTTTCTTTTCAAAATGAAACAGTATGAACAAAATTGTGACTCGAATGGTGAACATTTTTTTTCTGAACAAAGGAATTTTTAAAAATCTGAAAAATGCATAGGGGCTACTCGTTCTGTCCTGGGCAGAATAGAAAGATTATTCCTAGGATCCGCAGAGAACGATTTAAAAAAAAATTCTCTCTGAAGAACCATAGGATAGAAATAGAGTACGTTTCTCTTTTAATTCTGCCCTTTCCCTCCCCATAGATTTAAGACTTTACAAAATTTGATTTTTTTATTTGGATGTTTCAAAGGTGCAGTTCAGTGTTTATAATAAACCTTTTAAGTTAATCTTGTGTTTTTTCATCAACTTTAAATGAATTATAAAATGTTTGAAACTAACTGTTTTATCTAAATATTTTGCTGTCAGCACTCAACAGTTTTGACTTGCATTTTCCTTGTAACAAAAAGTGTAAAATTCTTTTAAAAATTTGTTTAGAAAGCAATTGTATCCACATAAGACTAGTAACAATGTTTTTTTTGGTTGCTTTTTTGGATTGTTTTGAGGCCCAAAATCTACGAATGCCCCTCTCGTGTAAAAAGTTTCAGTTTTAAGTTTTGTGCTGACATTTTTAAAGATTAAGAGGTCTCTCATTGGTCGAACCACAACCAATCAAAAGCTAACCCAAGCCTTGGTCTCACGAACCACAACCAATCAAAAGCTATCCCAAGCATCGGTCTCACGAACGCTTTAGCTTACATGAAGGCCGGGTTTTCTTTTAAATCTCAGCTCTGAACAACTTAGTTCTAAATTAATCTATATTTTTGTTGTAAATAAAATAAAACACATGTTATTGATTATACTTTTATTTTGAAGTCACCTTCTCTTTGTAATAAAATATTATATTTATTCTAATTCTTATTATCAGATGAAACATTTTAAAAAAATTAAACCAACATTAGGTTTAAATTAATTAAAATTAATTAGGTTTAAATAAATTGAGAAAATGTTAAAAATATTAACACATAATTTACACGTTCACATATTTAAACGAAAGTGAACCTAAAAGGAGGGATGTATTATAGATAAAGATACTGGACAGATAATCTTGATAATTGTATTAAGAAGAAGGACAATGTCAATAATTACAATAATAAACGTCTAAGCATGACATCTGTACAGAAATCAGCAAAAATTTAATAAAACATGTACGGCAAAATATATTTTTTAGGATGGCGAAATTTGAAATGTAAATTTTATAACTTCTGTTCGGTTCAGAACTCCTTCTTATATCGATATAAAAGTAAAAACCCACCAAAAATGACATGAAAGCTGCAGCAAAATAACAGCAAATAAACAGAATACATTCTTAAACAATTCTAAGCCAAAGTTTTTTTTTCATATGTTCGATTCAAAACATGCTAAGTACTAACGACAGCACATAACAGCACATAATAGCACATAACAGCACATAACAGCACATAACAGCACATAACAGCACATAACAGCACATAACAGCATATAACAGCACAAAACAGCACAACAGCACATAACAGCATATAACAACACACAACAGCACATAATAGCACATAACAGCACATAACAGCAAAAAACAGCACAAAACAGCAAAAACAGCACAAAACAGCACAAAACAGCACAAAACAGCACATAACAGCACAAAACAGCACATAACAGCACATAACAGCACATAACAGCACATAATAGCACAAAACAGCACAAAACAGCACATCACAGCACATAACAGCACATAACAGCACTTAACAGAACAAAACAGCACATAACAGCAAATAACAGCACATAACAGCCCAGAACAGTGCATAAGATCACAAAACAGCACATAAGAGCACAGAACAGTGAATGACAGCACATAACAGCACAAAACAGCGCATAACAGCAGATAACAGCACATAACAGCACATAGCATCACATAACAGCACATAACAGCACAGAGCAGTGCATTACAGAACATAACAGCGCATGACAGCACAGAACAGTGCGTAACAGCACATAACAACACATAACAATACATAACAGCACAGAACAGTGCATAGCAGCACATAACAATGCATAGCAGCACATAACAGCGCATAACAGTACATAACAACACATAACAATACATAACAGCACAGAACAGTGCATAGCAGCATATAACAGCACTTAACAGCACATAACAGCCCATAACAGTACATAACAGCACATAACAGTACATAACAGCACATAACAACACATAACAGCACATAACAGCACATAACAGCACATAACAGCACATAACAGCACATAACAACACATAACAGCACATAACAGTACATAACAGCACATGACAACACATAACAGCACATAACAGCACATAACAGCACATAACAACACATAACAGCATATAACAGCACAAAACAGCAAATAACAGCACATAACAGCATTTAAATCTCCATTAAAGGTGAATAATTCAATTGGTGTACTGCCTCGTTTTGCCCTCAAGTCTGCACGGTACTTCAAATAAACCTGAGTTTTCAGTGACAGAAAACCTGACAAACTTAAAACTAATGGGCACGGACAACGCCGGGTACTTAAGAAAGACGTTTTATTCCAAACTTTGAATTATTCATTAATCTCGTCTAATCCTTTGTGGAAAGTTGAATTGTATTCTATTTTGAACAATGAAGGTTTGTAAAAGTTCAAGAAGTTAATTCCCCTACCTACCTCCCCTACCTATCTCCCTTTACCTACCTCTCCCTACCTACCTCTCCCTACCTACCTACCCCTACCGTCTCCCCCAACCTACCTCCTCCTACCGTCTCCCCCTACCTACCTCCCCTTACCTACCTCTCCCTACCTACCTCCTCCTACCGTCTCCCCCAACCTACCTCTCCCTACCGTCTCCCCTACCTACCTTCCCCATCCAATTAGTTTTATTTATTCATTAAATAGTACATAGTATATAAGACATTTAAGAAAATAAAAAGTTTGAAATCCATAAAATGAAAACAACCTTTCAAGGTCGATTATTAATCATGAGTTTTGAAAATTTGTTTTGCGCTTTTCGAATTTAATTAAGGAATACAATTGTAATAAAAAGATTACAAAATGAATGTGCAATGCATGAAGTAAAAAATCAATCTAAAAATAAAAAAAATTAAATTAACGATAAATCAGTTAAAGAAATAATTTAAAAATACAAATAATGTACTTTATATTTCCTAATTCAATTTTTTCTCATATGGTCTTTGGTTTGAAAAGAATAACGTATCACATTTAAATACTACTGAACAGAATTCAAAGTTTGAAATATCAAAGGTTTGCGACATCGGGTTGCTAAGATATAGGAGAAACAAAAATAAAGATTGTGGCAAAACTCATTTCCTTTATGAAGAGACATCCCATCTCTGACCCATATCATTCTACAGATTGGAATAAGAAAAATAAATATGACATTCTAGATATTTTTTGATACAAATTCTAGTTTATAAAACCGTGGTGCAACTAGAGAGCAGGTTATGAAATTAGGTAAAAATATGAATGATTTGGAGTTTTCGTTTGATAGTTTTTGTATTCAAAGGAACAAGAATTCGGAGACTCCAGATATCCCTTGAAAACCTTTGGATTCCATATTATATCATTGGAGACCTAAGCTTTTCATCGGAAACCTCCCAGATATTTAACGGACACTCCCAAATATTTAACGGATACTCCAAGATATTCAACGGATTCTCCCAGATATTCAACGGACTATCCCAGATATTCAATGGATACTCCCAGATATTCAACGAATACTGCCAGATATTCAACGCATACTGCCAGATATTCAACGAATACTGCCAGATATTCAACGCATACTGCCAGATATTCAACGAATACTCCCAGATATTCAATGAATACTTCCAGATATTCAACGGACACTCCCAGATATTCAACGGATACTCCCAGATATTCAACGGATACTCCCAGATATTCAACGGATACTCCCAGATATTCAACGGACAATCCCAGATATCCAACGGACACTCCCAGATATTCATAAAGACCCCAAGATTTTCATTGTAAAACCCCAAGCTTATCATTGGAGACTTAAGATTTTCATAGAAGACCCCAAGATTTTTATCGAAGACCCCAAGATTTTTATCGAAGACCCCAAGATTTTTATCGGACAATCCCAGATTTACATGCAAGATCCCAAACAGTTCATTGGAGACCCTCAGATTTTTAATTGAGACCCCAAGCTGATCATGCTTTTGTATATTTTATTGTGTTTTTATATGGAAATTCTTTTATTAAGGCTCATTCAATATATATAATCTTAAAACAAAAAACTGAAAATTTTAATAAGATTTGGATTTTAAAAATAAATCGTAAATTTTCTTCAAGTTTCATCAGTTTTTGAGAGGAACAGTGAAATTCGTTTTATTAATTTGAAACTCAGTGAATTACTCAAGTTCTTTTAGAAATTAATTAATTTAAATGATTTTAATTATTTCCTCAAATAATTAAACTTTTTCAATTAATTAGTTTATGGATTTAATTGACAGTCGACTATCAACGTACTTTTAACCTTACAGGGCTTTGAAGAATATAGAAAAAATTGTAGAAACAACCGTGTTTAGTTCAACTACAGGGTTACCCACAAAGGATGAACCTTTATCGACGACCTGTAGCTGCAGTCAGCAGTAGCAGAAAGAAAGCCAGCAACTACAAGAAGCCATGAATAAAATAATTAAGACTTATCCTTAGTGAGCAACTGTAACCCTGTATACCTCTCTCATTTATAAATGCTCATCTCAGATAAACTATAGAATCAAATTTAACATCATCCAGGCAGTATTTCAAAAGTAAACTTCTTTGAAACTGTCTCTGATTTAAAATTTGACTAGTTTTTATATTCCAGATTGAATTCAAACTTGAATACTGTAAAATGACCATTCTGCCTTGGAACTGAACTTTTCCTTCATTCAATGGAAATGTTATACTTCATAAAGTATATCGTGTAATGAATGGGAAATTCTTTATTCAAAAATAAATCATCCTGTCTTTTTAAATCTGAGAAGTTTACTTTTGACGGACGGAAATACATGCAGCTATGCATGATTTAAGATACAGAGTGATAAACTTTTGTATTGGAAACCTGGCTCAGCTTGAGCTTAGCTAGTATCCAACTATAAGTTTCCATCTCAGTTTGCATTGAAATGCGTAAATTGTTTTTCCTAAAATAGTATAAAAGAGAAATCTGAGCCTAACACAATTATTGAAAAAGAAGAAACTTTGTCATAAGAGATATATTGTCAGAGAGGTTTCTTGACTGTATAGATGTTTATATTTTTATATTTAGGTGATTAATTGAACACAGAAAAATATTCTTGGTTTTTAGATTTGCCAAATATAGTTTTGTAAAATATCATGTTAAACTGAAGTATAATTGCCAAATATAGTTTTGTAAAATATCATGTTAAACTAGAGTAAAATTTCCAAATATAGTTTTGTAAAATATCATGTTAAACTGAAGTAAAATTGCCAAATATTGTTTTGTAAATTATCATGTTAAACTGACGTAAAATTGCCAAGTATAGTTTTGTAAAATATCATGTTAAACTGGAGTAAAATTGCCAAATATTGTTTTGTAAAATATCATGTTAAACTGGAGTAAAATTGCCAAATATAGTTTTGTAAAATATCATGTTAAACTGGAGTAAAATTGCCAAATATTGTTTTGTAAAATATCATGTTAAACTGGAGTAAAATTGCCAAATATTGTTTTGTAAAATATCATGTTAAACTGGAGTAAAATTGCCAAATATAGTTTTGTAAAATATCATGTTAAACTGAAGTAAAATTGAAAGTTTGACAGAAATAACAAATGCTTTATTCCTCTCATTGAACATAGCAAAAATATTTTAAATTTTTAATATGTAAATAACTGAGTTCTAGCCACAATCTTTGATTTTCTTACCCCTACATCTTTGCAGCCCAATGTCATGAATGTCATAGACCTTTGATATTTAAAACTATAGATTCTGTTAGATCAAATAAGCTAGGTTTGAAATATCAAAGGTTTACACAATCAAGTTGCAAAGATATAGAGATTAGAAAATTTGGTTTTGTGACAAAAACTCAACTCCTTTGTCGAAAATTGAGAAGAAGAAAAAAGTTCAGAAAAACAGCTTTATATATATTGTCAAAGATCCAAACCGTGTGTAAATCTAATTTAATCTTTTTCAAGATATGAATATTTTTTTATTTTGTTTATTTTGCATACATTACATTATTAAATTTTGCATTTTCATTCAATAATTTTGAAATAAACATGTTTGTAATATTTTATTTTCTCATTTTATTAAAGTTTAACAAAATTTCATTTTTAACATTTAAATTCTTTAAAATTTGAGANTAACGCATTTTATGTGTAAATAGGAATTTGCATATTGTTGCAATGATACTTTGGCAGAAAGTATTAAACCTTCTGCAGACCTAATGAGCATCTTTGAGCAGCAAAATAGGCAAAATTGAGATCCTTACTTTGTAGGTTTTGAGCATGATGTAAATATCTTTGATTTTCTACTTGAAAATTGACAACCTTGGGTAAAAATGCACGGTGCTGTGGAGGGTTACATTGTTATTTTACTATCCATGTAAAACGCACATATTTAAATATTTTTATTTACGGTTTATATTTCAGTTTAAAAACCAGAAACCAGCTCTGCTGCACTGAACTCGGAAGAATAGAAATTTTAGTATTCTATAGGAATTGTAAGAAAAATTTGAAGTAACCCTCCCTCTATGCATAGATGGCCATGCTAAAGGTACCCTTCAAACCTTTACCTGATCAATAATATGGAAGATATTGCGACAGATATTGCGTCGCTGTTATGTAAAAATAATTAGTTTAAAAATTTTAAACATTGATATTTAATTAATACTTGTTGATCAGACAAAGCTTTTAAAGATACCGTTGTGAATCGGGCATTGTCATTTGTGCATGCAGAGTGTCAATCACGCATACAATCCCTTATAAAATACTAAAAAATTTTAGTTCCGCGTAGAGCTGGTTTCCGGTTTTTAAACTGGAATATAAACCACAAATAAAATATCAAAAGGGATTGTTCACTGATTTCAAAATACTGCATTTTACTTAAATTTTTGAAAATTCATGTCATTTTAAAAGTTGCGTTGTGCATAAAATGATTTTTTTCTCACTAGGTTATAGAGTTTTACAATGTTTAAAACATCAACGGATTTTATATCAAACCATAATTTATTGTTACTACAGTTTAATTTTTCTAAAAAAAGAGTGATCATTCCCTTTAATTGAAGATCTGTTGAATATATGATGGGATGAGCTGCATCTGGTTTTAATAAAAGTTTGAATTGAAAACACTAGAAAGCTAGAACTCAGATTACACAAATAGGAAATATTTTTGTTGATTTCAGTCCCTTGCTTTTTAACAGTTTAAGAGCCCTAAACTTAGGACAGGGTATCGTAATAAAACCCTGTATCGGAAACCGGGTTTTTGCGAATGGGTACTTAAGGTAATTATGTAGATAAAAAAACATTAATTAATATAATCAGTTTTATACTTCCTTTTTTTCTATTTCCTAATGAAAATTTACCCAAATGTGAAGATCCCCAAGCTAAAAGAAAACTTGGGAGTTTTGTTTAACGATACTCTTTTACAGAAACTGATTTTTTGTCACAAACTCAAATTTTCTAATCCCTATATCTTTACAACATCTAACAGAATTCATAGTTTGAAATATCAAAGGTCCAAGAAAGTGGGTTGCAAAGATATGGGTTCTTTCCGGCTCAGGGAAACTGATTATTCCTGAATACATGAACTTAGTTTTTTTTATGGTTCCCATCTGTCCTGTCTACACAAGCTGTCCCATCTGTCCCGTCTACGCAAGCTGTCCCATCTGTCCCGTCTACGCAAGCTGTCCCATCTGTCCCGTCTACGCAAGCTGTCCTATCTGTCCCGTCTACGCAAGCTGTCCTATCTGTCCCGTCTACGCAAGCTGTCCCATCTGTTCCGTCTACGCAAGCTGTCCCATCTGTCCCGTCTACGCAAGCTGTCCCACCCCAATAACGCCACGTAAAGGGTTCTATGTACATATTTCTGAATATAGATTTATTTTAGGACTAGCATTTTCAGGTTTATAAAATCAAGAAGATAAAATAACTAAGGAGAGATGTTTTATAATTATTTTTATCTTTTCCGAAATGCACACTGCACACTGTGCACACAATTTAGCTTGAACAGCTACACAAACAATTCTAGTTTTACAAATGCAGCTTTCTAAATTATAGTGTGGTCCATGTGTGGCCCAATAAACATGATAATTTCATGAAACTTACTTTAGATTAGTCAATTTTTTGAGGCATTAAAGTTTTTAATGAAGTTCCACTGAGCACAAAACTTAAGACAGAGTATCATGATAAAACCCAGTATCGGAAACTCGATTTCATGAATGGGGTCTGGCAGTTTTGTAGATACAAATATTTTTGTTCAGAATTTTTTTTTCATGAATTACGTTCTATTTTTGTTTTCTGTTTTCTGAAATCAAAATCTACCCCAAATGCATAGACCCCAGAAAGGAAACTCGGGAGTTTCATTCAACGATCTTCGGGATTTTCAAAATATGACCTAAATTTTATGTGCATTAAAAAATAACAATAAGTCAACAATTTTGTCCCCAATTTGATTTATGAAATGAAAAGGCCGGCAATATTGTGTAGATAAAAATATCTTCGTCATTAAAAAATAACAAATTGGAGGGTTATTTAAAGGAAGTGAGCGGCGATGTATGGTAGTTGAACGGAGAATATATAGTAATGTAGAGAATTTTTTAGGATACATTTGAGACATATAAAACATTTTAATGATGTATAATTACTGAGTTTGAGCGCAAAGTCGACTTTCAAAATCACCCATTTGGGTGATTACGTTTTAGGGAATCGATTTTAAATTTTTAAATTACTCAATAATGACGCAAAAAAATGCAACACAAATTCTACAGTAAACAAATTAGTTGTTTAGGAGCAGGTTGAGAAAATTAAACTTAACTCTTATGGTAGAAAATAAATTATCTTATTCAGTTATTAGTTTCTGTAATCTCTCATCGTTCACACACATTTTCTGTAGATTTTCTAGAATTTTTATTGAAAGATTAAGGTTAAAACTTTTATCTGAAATAGCGATAATCTACAACGAATAATCTCGATATCAACTCTGACACATTTTTAATTTTAGAGATAAGTCCCCAATCCCTTAATTTGAGCTATCCCTGTATACGACAGCCACAGGATATTCAAAAGGTATTGATTTAATCTGTAGAACTGCAGAAGATACGGATAGATATCAACTTGATCCAGTAATTTATACACAACACAACAGCCTTAATCCGTTATGTAAAGAATAAAATTAAAAACTACTTCCTTCTGCCCATTCCTCTAACAAAAAGTTCTTATATTTATCATTTTTTTAAATACATATTGCATATCCGGCTAGGAGAATTTTTTTCTCCATTTGATTATTGCAATCCACTGCTCTTTTATCGTGTTCAGGATTACATTTTCACATGAAGACGTACTATTGCAGTCTTTTATATAGCAATATTTTATCGCTAATAAACTGTTCTGAGAAAACTGAGTAAAATTCAAGATAAAAACCTCCCCATACACGTGTACTCCGAAAGCGTACTGCATATTTGTCGTTTGTACTGTATGAATAGGCCATAATCTCTTAATATCCTTTATCAGTAAACTGTCAGAAGTGTACATTCAAGCTAATATACATACACGGACAGGTAGCTAAGATCCAGCCCCCTGGGTGCCATTTAATTTTCCCAAACTGAATTTACAGTTGAAAAATTTAGGATATCTACTGCATCCTTCACCTACAACTGTAGGGCAAGCAACTTTAAATTACGTCTTAAATAACTTCAATCTTGAAAATGTATTTTTTTCAATAATCTTTCGCTAAAAAGATTGTTAAAGCTTGTAAATTCTATAATTCCCAGTTGTCTGAAGTTTAAATTAACTAAATAAAAAAATTTAAATATTTTGATTTATTTTGAATCCGCATTGTGTGTCTCTTGAGAAGGGAAGATCTTGAGAGAACTCCTTGAATACTAAATTTTTAAATTCTTGAAGATGCTAAATCACCAGGGCTAGGGGGATCTTATCAAAACCGGACAAGATTTGCTCGAAAGATTTAATTAATTTTAATTTAAACAAAATTTTTAAAGACTTTACTCCCGATGATTAGTCCTGATGAACCCTAGTATGGCCAAACTGTAGTCCGGATGATCTCTTGTGCAGACGAACCATAGCACGCAGATTTAACGGTTCGGTCCTTATTTCAGCAAGCTGTGGTTTTCAATCACAAATTGGCCAATTAAACATACATTTTTGTTTTTATCTAATATCATTTTGTTTGGGGTAGTGTTTTTAATTAAAAAAAATGTAAAAAGACAAGACAAGAATTTATAGATGTTAAGGATCTCGTCCTTATTTCAGGGTGGTATTCCTGTTGAACCCTAGTACAATATTCCAGGGTGGTATTCCTGTTGAACCCTAGTACAATATTCCAGAGCCCAAAACTTAAGACAGAGTATAGTTATGAAAACCAGTTTTAAAACCCGGGTTTCATGAATGGGATTGGGCAGTTTTGTGGATATCAATATTTTTTGTTATGAAATATTTTTTTGTTTAACTTCTTCATATTCTCCATTTTTTTCGAATCTCTTAAATCAACATCTTAAAAATGTTAAGACCCCAAAAAGGAAACTCGAGAGTTTCGTTCAACGATACTCTTTTAAATTTCGGGCTCAGGGTGGTATTCCTGTTGAACCCTAGTACAATATTCCAGGGTAGTATTCCTGTTGAACCCTAGTACAATATTCCAGGGTGGTATTCCTGTTGAACCCCAGTACAATATTCTAGGGTGGTATTCCTAGTACATCGAACAAACAGTAGCCTTGATAAATTCAAATACGGGCGAAACAGAGTCCTTATTAACTCTATAATGGACGATTAATCCCAGGGCGGACGAATATTAATCCTTGTAAACCCTTTTTACGGATGAATCGTTGCTCTTATGAACCCTAGCACGGATGGACTGCTATAGTACCGATGAACCATAGTCCTGATGAACCCTAGAACGGATAAACGATAGTCCTACTGACTCCAAGTACGGATGAACCGTAGTCCTGATGATCCCAGGCAAGGATGAACCGTAGTCCCGAACCCTAGCACGGATGGACTTCTATAGTACCGATGAACCATAGTCCTGATGAACCCTAGAACGGATGAACGATAGTCCTACTGACTCCTAGTACGGTTGAACCGTAGTCCTGATGATATACTGTGTTCAGGATATGAAGGTGTCTCTTGGATAAATGTAAGTCTCATTTCAGTAAATTGGTTTTATTCAGGAGTTTCTTTTATTCACATTCATACTCAGTATCTGCACCCCTATTCTAGATAATATTCTGCAAATTTAGATCACAGATTCATTTTCTCTTTCTATTTTTCTTTTTTTTACATTGTTTTGTGAGTTAAAGGGAGTGTTCGTGAAAAATGAAAGGGGATATTGGCTTATCTCAGTCGTTCTTTTCCGCAGTGAGTCGGAAAGTCGATCCCCACTCTATATATAAATGAAAAGTCTCTTTAAACATATCAAATTGAATTAAATTAGTTTTAACACGCTAGAATATCTGTCATACATTTCAAATAGTCTTACAATATGGGTTGTGGAAAATATGATTTTCGTTCACAAGTTCATTGCTCAGCTTTTATCTTTAATAAACTGCTTTCACACGATAAGAAATATTAAATTTTATTCAATTAAATTCAAAAGTCTGAAAAGGGAATCATTGATTAACAGGAATTAAGAATCTTTATAATCTTATTCTTTGAACTCAGTTCGTTTCTTCAATGTCGTGTCCTATTACTACCTGTCCTTTCTATCCTATCCATGTCCACTGGGTAAGTCTCAAATCTGTAAATTTACTGGATAGCCGGCCACCTTTACCGTTTATTAGACGCAAGATATCTTAATATAAGTACCAGGAATGGAAAAAGTTCTCCGTTTTAAGAGCTTGAACCTCAATCTTTGTTCTTTGTCCAAATATCGAGTCCTGTCTACTCATATCCTATCCTGTCCTGTCAATTCCAATCGTGTCTTGTCCTGTCTAGCCATGTCTACCCCTTTCGTGCCCTGTCCAATCATGTTTACTCAAATCGTGTCCTGTCCAGTCCTGTTTACTCAAATCGTGTCCTGTCCAGTTCTGTCTACTTATATCATGTCTTGTGTTGTCCTGGTGTTGGAAGAGCTTGTGTGGAATGCAGGAAGGGTTGGGACTAAGGGATGGGAAGGGTCGGGGTGGGAAGGGAGGTAGAGTAGTGGTGTGGGATGGGAAGGGTCGGGGTGGGAAGGGAGGAAGAGTAGTGGTGTGGGATGGGAAAGACAGTGGAGTAATATTGGGGTGGAGTGGTAAGGGGGGGAGTTAATGTATTTTAGGGGCTTAATATTCATTCGATTTTCCTTTAAACCCAGCTCAGTGTGCTCAGCGTCCAGAACACTCCCCTGATGAAAGCAAAATTTGATGTACATTTATTATACATTCTATCCCTCTATACTTCTCAGTATACGTGACAGCTTATATTGTGGTCTCAAACCTCTGCAGTAAGCCTAATATTTCTAAAAATAAAATTCAAACTTTAAAGGGTTTGTTGTCATATTTCAAAATACATGCATTATTTTTATTTTTACTTAAGGATAAAAACTAAGCATACCTTACCAAACGGAGGTGTTTAATTGGCGCTAAAATTTCGGAAATAGAGTTTTTGACATTCAAGTACATAGAAATAGGTGAATAAACCCTTTAAAAAGAGAGCATTTAAAGGGACTGCAAAGGAAAAATGAAAGAGGGTATAGGCTGAAAGATAATCACTTTAGCTCTCGATCGCGACCCATGAAAGTTATATCTGATGTTCCTATCTCAAAAAATAGATTTACAACTTTGTCAAATATATACGAAAATTAATATATATACAATTTTGTATAAAAGTAGTGGGTTTAAAAAGATCAAATTCAGCAAAGGAATTGAGTTTTTGCCACAAACTCTGATTTTCTAATCCCTATATCTTTGCATCTTGATGTTGTAGACCTCTGATATTTTAAACTATAAATTCTGCTAGATTAAATAGTCTGTGTTTGAAATATTAAATGTTTACACCGTCAAGTTGCAAAGATAGAGGGATTAGAAAATTTGAGCTTGTGGCAAAAACTCAATTCCTTTGCAACCAATCTGAAAACGATGATATCCCAGAGAAAGCTAATTGAAACTTAGGTTTACTCCAATTCTAATTTTATATTTGTTATTTCTATTTTTTATAGATTTAATTCATAATATTATTTATACGTCCGTATCGCTTGACCAGAAATTCCACCAATGGCAGTGCAGTAAAGTGGTCACATGATACAGGCGGAGACACGTGACCAGTATACTGCTCTGCCAAGGGTGATAGTTCTGGTCACGTGATTTTCTAAATTTTACATATATGAACTTTCGTATAAAAATTTACACAGTTTTATATCAATTTCTCGAGACAGGAACATCAGATAAAACTTTCATGGGTCGCGATCAAGAGCTAAAGTGATTAGCTTTCAGCCTATACCCCCTTTCATTTTTCCTTTACAGTCCCTTTAATAAAAATGGTTGGTTTAGGATAAACCATATATTATGAATGGATTGGAACTGTTTTTTATTTCTGTTAAATGATTCTGTGAAATAAATTCAAACATTTTTGTTATAAATTTCAGAAAACTTCTGAGATATAAATACATTTTCATCGAAGTCAATTTTTAAAAGAAAAATTTTGATGATTTTTGTCGAAAAAAATACAAATCTAATCGTAGACACAAGATTATATATTTAGTATTTTTCTTCCCTGGTTTCTTACACTGTGTTTCTAGTGTATCCAAGATGGATGACAGAAAAGCACGAGATTTACAAGAAATCTGGGAACAAAACATGTTCAACATGGTTCATTAAATATATCTCGAGGACAATTTCATATTTTTAAAGAAGAGGAATTGTTTAGGTGGCACACTGCAAGAAGTGTATCTTAATCTGTGCCGATTCACACATAATGATATAAAAATTGACAACTATTTCCATTTAACTAAGTTTTTTATTCTTGGAACCAATCTTTTTTTCTTGGATTAAAAGCAAATTAAAAATCTGCATGTGTCAGTTTAAACTCTGTTGTAAACTATAAATGCATTTGAAACCCGTTTCCCTCAAACAACATAAACACATTTTAAACTTGTAAGATCTTGGTTTCTTTTCAATAAAATTTAAATTCTTGCGCTTGGATCAAATAAAAGAATTGAGTCTTGGCCACAAACTCAAATATTCTAATCGCTATATCTTTGAAACGCAATGGTGTAATTTTTTTTATATTTCAAACTTAAATTATTTGATCTAACAGAATTCATAGTTTGAAATATCAGAGGTCTACGACAAAGATGTAGGGATAAGAAATCATAGTTTGTGCTAATCTTTAACTCCTTTACACATCTGAATTGTAAGTAAAGAGTAGAAGAAAATTAATAGCCATTTTGAAGAAAAGAAAAGAAAGAGACTTCAATGACGACCTGACACTTTTCAAATATGAATTTTTACAGGTCTGTAGTTAGTCTTCTGCCTTTAAAGTAGTATCTAAATGGTCTATTTAATAAAGAAATTGAGCTCTAGCCACAAATTTTGATTTTCTAATTCTTATATCTTTGTAGTCAAGACTATTTGACCCAAGGTACTAATGCAAGGAAAGTTATTTCAGAGGTGTACGCATTTTTGTTCTGCAGTGTAATGTCTTTTGGAGGAAAAGTAAACACAAAACGGATGTCACAGCCTGACATGGGATCCATTTTTACAAAAGTGATCTATGAAATATTCTGGTCATAGGAAACTATTATGTGAATTTTCAAAACTATCAAAATTAAATGCTTTTAACCTCCTCGGATACTGAACATACAATGATGCATCTATTCTTGTTTACTAAGTCCGCCCAAAAGAGAACTGGTTTCAATATGTACGCAGAGTATATGTGACTGCAATTAACTTTCCTTGCATTAGTACCTTGATTTGACCTATTTGCTCAGTTATAGGAATTAAAAATCAGAGTTTGTGCTAAAGACTCAATTTAATTGGAAAAGACATATTTAGAAATGTGAAGATGCACAAACACAGCGGACAAGTTATGGAAAATAAATTCTTTTTAATTTCTTATCTAATTTGAAATTCCTTAAAGTCTGATAAGAAATTCCTTGCCCTACAGAAATAATTTAAAAACCTAGCGGACAACTGAAAATCTCCAAATATTAGCGGAAATTAACCTAACCACAAACTCAAGTTTTCTAATCCCTTGATTCTTTATAACCCAATGTCGTAGACCTCAGAAATTTCAAACTTTATATTCTGTTCGATCAAATAATATAAGCTTGAAATATCAAAGGTTTACGCTATCAGGCTACAAAGTATATAGGGAGTAGAAAATTTGAGAACATTTTTTCCATTTTTCATTTTGATTTACATTAGTGTTTGTGGAGAATAAAAAGGCACAAAAAGTATGAGGTAATTGTCGTGTTAAAATAATAATACATCCTTAACCTCACAATTAATCTAAATTAAAAGAATTGATGTGTAATTTATCCAGAGTTAAAAACATTTAATTTTAATGCATTGAATTTAATTAAAATATGGAGTATTCTATCTTTTGTCTATTAAAAATCTTTTGGAAATGCTGATGCTTCGCGCTACGAATCACGTCGTGGCCGTGGGATCTTGTTATATCAAGAATAAATGAGATATCCATATTTTTCTCTCGGAAAAACAGATTATTTTAGCTTGCGGTTTCATAGAAAAGAGGTATGCGAATTCAAGATATTCTACGCACACAATGAATGAAATTGTCAAAATTCAACATTTTTATAATGAAAAACGACGATTTTTTCCTTATGGACATGGCTCCTATAGTACTAGTAAACTACTAAGTAAGTATTATTACTGATTGAAAAATTAATTTCACCTCTCCTCTCTCTCTCTCGAAAATTTCTCTTAGTAATTTTATATTTCGTATTTTGTCTCCTGTGTGACCTCGAATTGAAAAACTCATTAAAACTTGTTTCCTTGACTTTTTTTAAAAAAGTCATTATATTAAATATAGATATATAAGTAAACATTGATAAAGATAAATCTGTTCTTTAAGTTGTTTTAAACAAATACCAAGAGAATTTTTTCTCCCCCGCTATGTTTGGAGATGCATGATTCAACCGAAATGGACGTTCTTAGGTAAAATATTAAATGCTAGCTAAAGTGTATTTTTTTTTAATTTTGAGAAAAAAATCAATTTTTGAATTTACTTTTTGATTTTAAAAAAAATGTCGAATTTTTTTAAGCCTATGTTATTTCCCGGTCACCCATGGGTTCCCTCAACAAGTTTCAGCCCATTTGGTCTGGTTGTTTGGCCAGCTTTAGCTACTATACATTCAAATATATATGAGCGAAGAGAATTATTATATAGAATACGAGAACCACAAGCCTTATACTTATAAGAGAAAGTGATAGGGCAAACTTCACTCTACGCTAATATATACTCTCAATTTGATGAGATTTTAGAAACAGCAAATTTAAAACATGCCTGTTAAGCTCTTACTAAAAACAACGGAAGTAAAGTGTGACTAAAACCAACACTTTCTTGTGAAAAAAATCTATATGAATTTTGCTAAATGTTCATTTAAAAAGTATTCTAGAAACAACCCCTTTAAAGCCATGGAATCTTCATATCCCGGGCTACGAAAAACATAGGGTAATTCCAAAGACAAAGACAGTGGTGACACATAAAAATTGGCCCGGACGTATTAGTGGATGCATGATTTATATAACTGTGCTACAGGGTGGGAAGTAACAACGTGAAGTGTAGATGCAATAAACAGATATATATAAAATACAGATATTATTTTAGAGAAAAACTATATCAGACTCGAAGCAAAACCTATTTTCCTTGGCAAGTTTTGTACAGTTAGAAAATCTAATCTTTTATTGATATCTCTAAACCCTAAACTGATCCTAGCTGAAATAACCTATTTGAGGAGGGAATTGAAAATAGAGTTTTTTTACTTTAGAAAATTTTCTCTTCACTTGAAAATAAAATCTGGTTCATAATTTTGGATTTTAGACCAACAAGGTTTCTGTAATGAAAACAAATAGAAGTTCAATTAATTTATCTTCAATTTTTGAAAAAATTGTTTCTTTTTTTGATGAATGGTTGGATATAATTTCTTATATGTCTGGATAATTCAAAGGAATTGACTTAAACTTGGATTATTCAATTTAACATATCTAAGGTCTACGCCGTTGGGTTTTAAAGATAAAGTAATTAAAGAATCATAGTTTTTAGGCAAAAACTCAATTTCTTTGGTTGTTTTTAAGGTTTATTTTCCACACCAACGATGCGATATCAATGCGAGAAAGGGGGTTGAGTTAAACTCTTGGAAATTTATTCCTGATTCTGGTTTCCAATTCCTGATCCTAGTTTCCTTCATGCTCCTAGTTTCCTTCCTGCTTCTAGTTTCCTTCCTGCACCGAGTTTCCTTCCTGGTCCTGGTTTCCTTCCAGCTCCTGGCTTTTTTCCTGATTCTGGTTTCCAATTTCTGCTCCTGGTTTCCTTAATGCTCCTAGTTTCCTTCCTGCTCTTAGTTTCCTTCCTTCACCGAGTTTCCTTCCTTCACTGAATTTCCTTTCAGCTCCTGGTTTCCTTCCTGCTTCTAGTTTCCCTTCTGTTCCTGGTTTCCCTCCTGCTCCTAGTTTCCTTCCTGCTCCTAGTTTCCTTCCTGCACCGAGTTTTCTTCCTGCCCCTGGTTACTCCGAGGTTTGAGTGTGAACCACCGGGATATTGAGAACCTTCAGTCTGGTTAATACCTCGGAGTAAAGTAAACCTCCGTTGGTTTTTATTCTCCGGAGTATATTTTGATTTAACTCACGGAACCTCTTCATAGCTTAAATTAATAGGATTACTAATCAAAGTTTTCTTGTGATTGATTAAAGAAGTTTCACGTTAACATGACCAAGTAGTTTTCTTCTCTTCCAATCATGTTAAAATATTCTATCTAGAAATTTCTTTGCTTTTTTTTGTCGACAAATGGTGGACAGTGAAAAAAGTGACTTTTAAAGAAATATTGTTTAGAAAACAATTTTCTTGAATACAAGAATGATTTAAACTAAGAATAAAATTATTAATCTGAAAAACTGAAGAACTGTTTACTGGTTCATTATTTGTCTTGGTTCTAGAAATAATTTAAAAATAATGTTATCCTGTTGAGGCAAAAAGATGGATTAAATCTCACGCCGCATGAAAAAGTTCCAATGAACTTTTGAGCCTGAACCTGTTTTAAATCCTCGTTTCGTTGATATAAATACTTTTGCTCAATACTATACATTAAGGTTGAATTCTTCATTCAGAATACATTATTTTCAGTCTTGAAATAGAAACTTGATCTGGATTTCTGACATTTTTACTTGGTTTAGATACTTTGTATTAATACTAGGGTTTGATAATTGGTTTTGATGCTTAATTTTATATTTGGTTTCGATACTTGGTTTCAATGATTGGTTTTATACTTGGTTTTAAACTTTATTTTTATACTATGGTTTAGAAATCTGGTATTTTTAATTCTTTGTTTTTATACTTGGTATTAATAATTACTTTTGCTTCAATGCATGGCCTTAATAAGGTTTTTATATCTGGTTTCGATTCGTTGGTTCCCTCCCTGGTTTTGATATCCTGTTTCCATACGTGGTTTCAATATAAGTTTTCCATACCTTGTTTCAATATCCTGCTTCCATACCTAGTTTCGATAGCCTGTTTCCATAACTGGTTTCAATTTCATGTTTCCATACCTGGTGTCGATATCCGATATCCTGTTTCCATGCCTGGTTTCAATGTAATGTTTCTATACCTGGTTTCGGTAGCCTGTTTCCATACCTGGTTTCAATGTCATGTTTCAATACCTGGTTTCGATATCCTGTTTCCATATCTTATGTCGATATCCTGTTCCCATCCCTGGTGTTGCTATCCTGTTTCCATATCTGATGTCGATATCCTGTTTCCATAACTTATGTCGATTTTCTGTTCCCATCCAGGGTGTCGATATCCTGTTTCCATATCTTATGTCGATATCCTATTCCCATATCTGATGTCGATATCCTGTTTACATATCTGATGTCAATATCCTGTTTCCATATCTTATGTCGATATCCTGTTCTCATCCCTGGTGTCGATATCCTGTTTCCATATCTAATGTTAATATCCTGTTTCCATACCTGATGTCGATTTCCTGTTTCCATATCTGATGTCATTATCCTGTTTCCATATCTGATGTCATTATCCTGTTTCCATATCTGATGTCGATATCCTGTTTCCATACCTTGTGTCGATATCCTGTTTCCATATCTGATGTCAATATCCTGTTTACATTTATGATGTCGACATCCTGTTTCGATATCTTGTGTCGATATCCTGTTTCCATATCTGATGTCAATATCCTGTTTCCATATCTGATGTCGACATCTTTTTTCCTGGCCTCTTTACCTGTATCTCTGTGTCTGAAGTTTAAAGTAGTGATCAAGCTAAAAACAAAACAAAATCTGAATTTTCTGAAGAAATCTTCATGCTTTGTAATCTAAACTAAATTCGTTTACTCAGTGTAGAAAAGATGTAATAAAAAGTGGGAAATGTTTAAATAAAAGAAATATCTCCATACAAAACCTTTGAGCTGTATCATACCTTCCATTCTCATCGGCACATAGTACTAAACCTTCCATCCTCATTTACTCTTCTAGTACTAAACTTCTAGTACTAAACCTTCCATCCTTCTTTATCCTTCTAGAACTACTTATAGTACTAAACTTTTAGTACTAAACCTTTCATCCTTCCATATCCTTTAAGCACTAAACCTTCCATCCTTCCATATCCTTTAAGCACTAAACCTTCCATCCTTCCATATCCTTTAAGCACTAAACCTTCTATTATCATCGGCACATAGTCCTAGGGCTTCCATCTTATATGTCCTTCTAGTCCTAAGCCTTCTAATTTTCTCTATCCTTCTGGTACTAAATCTTCTATCCTTCTGTATTCTTCTAATACTAAACCTTCTATTTTTCTATTACTAAACCTTCTATTCTTCTATTACTAAACCTTCTATTATTCTAGTACTAAACCTTCGCTCCTTCTATTACTAAACCTTCTTTTCTTCTATTACTAAACCTTCTATTATTCTAGTACTAAACCTTCGCTCCTTCTATTACTAAACCTTCTTTTCTTCTATTACTAAACCTTCTATTATTCTAGTACTAAACCTTCGCTCCTTCTATTACTGAACCTTATATTCTTCTATTACTAAACCTTCTATTATTCTAGTAATAAACCTTTGCTCCTTCTATTATTATTCTAGTACTAAACCTTCGCTCCTTCTATTACTAAACCTTATATTCTTCTTTTACTAAACCCTCTATTTAAGGTCCTATGTCATAAAACGTTGAAAAACAAGAAATGAGATCCCCCCCTCCTCCCCCTACCCCCCCTACCCACCGCCTTGAACTATTTACCAACATATCAAAATAAATATGTGTTTTGTATGGTTACAACGTCATGATATAGAATATTTTAAAATATGAACTTTCTAACTATCCTTCCATTTACTCCATCTATCCTTACATTTACTCCATCTATCTTTCCATTACTCCATCTATCCTTCAATTTACTCCATCTATCCTTACATTTACTCCATCTATCCTTCAATTACTCCATCTATCCTTCAATTTACTCGATCTTTCCTTCTATTCACTCCATCCATCCTTACATTTACTCCATCTATGCTTCCATTCACTCCATCTATCCTTCCATTCACTCCATCTATCCTTCCAACCACTCCATATATACTTACGTTCACTGTCTCTATCATTACATCTTTTCCATTATCATTCCTTCCACTCTCTATCTGTCATTCCAACTTGATTGTACCAATTCTCTTATAGTTGTATTCTCAGTAGTTTCATGATCTAACCTTTCAACATTGATTTATTCCAGTATGCTGTCCAACTAAGAAGTCCTGTGATTTCAACTAGTGTTGAATCACAAACACCTAATCGCTATATTTTAAATCTTAATTTGATGCTTAATCCTATATAGTAGAGAGCCGACTCTTATATTTCGCGAGTCAATAGCATACTTTTTCAGCATGGCTTCTCATCAGTCGGAGCAATTTAAAAGGAATAAACTTGAGTCAAGGACTTTAAAAGAAACAAATTCCTATTCCTAGAAAGGATTAACAGTACAAAAGTTCCCACCTCAGGTTTATCTTGTATTCATGTAAACTCTGGTATTTAACACACAATGCTACGTTTGTCAAAATTTAAACCAAACTAAATTTATTTTAAACTTGAAAACGAATCAACAAAACGAATAAAATGAATTTAAAAACATCAAAAACATCTTTAAATAATATTAAAGTGTATAGCTTTCCACAAAGGAAAGAATGAATGTTTTTCTTTTAAATCTATTTTGCCCAGTCTAATCTTAAATCTACTTCAAAATCCTTTTCTTTTATTTCTACCTTTACCTCAATCTAACCTTTTAAATCTTTAACCTTCCGTATTCAAACCATCTAAAAAACCAAAATAAAAATAAAATAAAAAAGTTCTAAACAATAAGAAGTACAATTTTTGAAATGTAATCAATATGTATGCAAAAAATTGATACTTCGTAGTATTTTTTTTAATAAAATAACAGAAAATTACCCGCGAAAAAAATCTCTAAGTATGAGCTGGAAATCTTCGAAATAAAAATACCCCGAAAAATCTGCGAACATTTTTTTGTTTTATTTCTAGTGGTGCAAGAAAGAAATTAAATTCAACATAACAGAAAAACAAAATATCTAATCTATTGTATTTGGACGTTTATATAGATGAGGATGGTCGAGTGAATAAATAAATGAATGTATACAATTTAATGTACATTTAATGACTTAATATGTAAAATGTACACACATGAAATGAATGAATGTCTACAATGTATATACATTGAATGAATGTTTAGAATATACATGCATTGAATGAATGTTAACAATGAACATACATTAAATAAATGTTTACAATGTACATACATTGAATGAATGTCTGCAATGTACAATGTACATACATTAAGTGAATGTCTGCAATGTAAAATTTACATACATTAAATGATGTTTACAATGTACATACATAGGATGAATGTACACAATGTACATACATTGAATGAATGTCTATTATGTACAAACATTGAATGAATGTCCCTGGGAAATATTTATCGAATGAATGTCTCAAGGAAAAATTTATTGAATGAATGTCTTTAATGTAAATACATTTAATGAATATCTGCAATGTACATGAAATGAATGAATGTCTAGAATGTACAAACACTGAATGAATGTTTACGATGTTCATACATTAAATAAATGTCTACAATGAAAATACATTGAATGAATGTCTACTATGTACATTCATCGAAAGAATGTCTCTAGGAAATATTTATTGAATGAATGTCTCAAGGAAATATTTATTGAATGAATGTCTACAATGTAAATTCATTGAATGAATGTCTGCAATGTACAAACATTGAATGAATGTCTGCAATGTACAAACATTGAATGAATGTCCCACGGAAATATTGTTGGGGTTATCCATAAATATAGATTACTTGCCAGTATAGAAACGATTTAGAAGGTATGTACTTTATATTTGTATATTTAGTAAAAGGGGAAAGAGAAAACTGGAAAAATGCATATTTAATTAACTTATTTCTGTTTTATTGATAGAGCTGTACAGTACGCACATACTTGATATTTAAAACCTATTTTTACTAGACCGTTTGCTGGATTGCTTGTTTTTGTAAAACAAAAAATTATCCCCTTTTTACAAAAATTGTTCGATTCTCATTAAACTTGTTAAAATGAATGTTTTTGTCCCAGGAATTAGATAAAAAATGTGTACACGAGTTAATTGTTTCATTATCCAAACCAGTACGGTACAAGAATTTACCCGTCCAGTAAACCCACTTTATTTTGGACCCAGCCCGTTTTGTGCAAAATATGTAGGTTGGAGCTTGATACACGTGATTGTCAGAAACTTTTACCAATTTCATGGAAAAAACTTTGAAATTTGCAATTTAAAAATTTAATTTTAAAAATTCAATTGAAAAACATTTATTTCAAAACAGATTCTAAAATTTCCCAATCAGATAAAATGTAATAAAAATCATATTTCTTGGAAGTAAAACTAAACTGGAAAAACACTGAGAAATAATTGTTTTTTGATGAAATTTATAATTAACGAACTGCAGGGCGGGTTCAAGGCTCAATCTAGGCTATAAATCATTTAAAATTTTTTTCCGAACTTTTTAATGCAGAACTTGCTTGCCCAAAAAGTTGGGGGGGGGGGGGGCAAGTAATATGTTTTTGTTTTGAAAGTTTTTTAAAACTTCGATGAAACAAAAACTGTTTATTTGTTACATTGACATGGATCACACTCCCCTATCTCGGCATTTTCAAAGTGGTGAATTCCCCCTTCCCGCTTTTTATTATACAAAATGGATGCTAAAATGAAACTCATTAGAAAATTGGTTATTTTTACAAAAAGAAATAAAAAAATAACCTGCAACGATGTTCCAAAAGAATATAGCAAATTTATATATGTATTTTTCTTTATATGTATATATATATATATCTATTTATATATTTAATCTCAGAGGCAAAATTGATTAATATACACTAATGGATGTAATCTTATCCAAGAAACTGTACAGGGGGCTTTTTATATATTATACAATTTAATTTGGGAAGAAAATCTGCACAAGTGTACAGCCTATTTTTCATAATTGCACGAGTATAAAATGAAAAATATAAAAGATTAGAATATACAGCTTTGTTTCAGTTTTTACTAAATAAATATAAGAATAAATAGAAGAATATTCTAATTCTTAGTTGATCTAATTATAGAAGATTGATTTTACTAATTGTATTATACTTATAGCAATCTGTCCTATATATTGTATTATACAATATAATTATGCCTAATTAGTTCACATTAATGTTTAAACAAAAAAGGTGAAATTAGTTTATTAATAATTAATACGATAATTAACTTCGTGGTGCGACGAAACAAAGGGGAAGGGGAATGAGAGTGAAAAGGGAAGGGAAATGAGAGAGAAAGGGGTTAGGAGAATGAGAGAGAAAGGGGAAGGAGAATGAGAAAGAGGAAGGAGAATGAGAGAGAAAGGGGAAGGGGAATGAGAGAGAAAAGGGAAGGAAAATGAGTGAGAAAGGGGAAGGGAAATGAGAGAGAAAGGGTAAGGAAAATGGGAGAGAAAGGGAAAGGGGAAGGAGAATGAGAGAGAAAGGGGAATGAGAGAGAAAAGGGAAGGGAAAAGAGTGAGAAAGTGGAAGGGGAATGAGAGAGAAAGGAGAATGTGAGAAAGGGGAAGGGGAATGAGAGAGAAAGGGGAAGGGAAATGAGAGAGAAAGGGGAAGGGAAATGAGAGAGAAAGGGGAAGGATAATGAGAGAGAAAGGGGAAGGAGAATGAGATAGAAAGGGAAGGTAAATGAGAGAGAAAGGGAAGGGAAATGAGAGAGAAAGGGGAAGGAGAATGAGAAAGAAAGGGGAATAAAAGCGAACTGGTTTACAGTTAACTGTGATTTCTAAGTTTATTGCTCTGGTTTGGATTCATTATATAAAAAGCTTTGAATGATATTTGTCGGATCTGTTTCTGGATAAATAAAACTTTTTCTTATAAAATAAATAAATTGTTTTTGTATCTTTCAGACCTGGTTCTTAAAAACATATATACCACTCAATAATTTGTATTAGATAACTGCTCATCTAAGGAAAAATACATATATAGAAATATATATTGATTGTTTTAATAATACCGTTTAATGCTTTGTCGGCCAAAGTTTTCAGTGTATCTTTATCATATGTAGCTATTTATTTCCAGAAGGAATGTAAGTTACCATCAAAACACATAAAACAATTCCCAAATATATACTTCTAATTTTTGTTTGCAACTTTTTCAAAATTAATAAAAATATTATATTTCACTATTGCATTTGATTCAAAATGTATTTAATATTTTAAGTTGAATCTTTTTTGATATTTAGATTAATTTTTAAACCAAACTTTTAAATATTTTACTTTTTAAGTTCTCGCATTTTACTGGAGTCACCCTCCATGGAAAGCTGGTATTGCTTTCACCCTTTAACATTTGTCTGATCAAGTATGAATTATAAATCATCATTGTTTATAATTTTATAAACAGTTCATTTAATTGTCGGTTCTCTGCAAAATGCTGGAAAACCATCGAAAAAAAACACAGAATCAAACACTTTCGAAGAAACGACGTTTCCATATTACTGATCAGATATAACGGTTTCGAGGGTCCTGTTGTGAATCTGGTATGTCATATTTTTAAACGGAATAAATACAAAAGTTGTAATATTCTGTTGTAATATTCTGTTGTGATATTCTGTTGTAATATTCTGTTTAATATTCTGTTGTAATATTCTGTTGTAATATTCTGTTAGATGATATACTAATATTCTGTTGTAATATTCTGTTAGCGAATATACTAATATTCTGTTGTAATATTCTGTTACTGGATATACTAATATTCTGTTGTAATATTCTGTTAGCGAATATACTAATATTCTGTTGTAATATTCTGTTAGTGGATATACTAATATTCTGTTGTAATATATAATTAGCGGATATGCTAATGCAAAGAGGAAATAAAAAAAAAGTTGTGCAGAGACTTTTGTTTCAAAGAAAGTACAAAAATATAATACATGATTTATATAAACTGAGATTTATCAAACTGCGCGATTCAAGTTTTCATTTTTAAACAGGAAAACTTATTAATCTGAGATATTTTCAAAGCCAAGAGATTTATAAAATTTAAGTTTAGAAACTTGAAGAATTATGGGGACTGAGAGATTGATATAACAATAGAAGATGGTTTTTCAATATGGAATACATACATTTCAAAATCTATATGTTAAAGCTCTTTGATCAAATAAATACATATTTATATATAATACTGTAGTTGGTGTACCGGGCGGGGCAGTACAAACTAAAACCGTAATGGTCGGTTCAGCTCAGATTCAAAAGTACATGAGTTGTGAGTGATATCCATATATGTTAGCTATAGCTGGCCAAACGGCTGGACCAAATAGGCTGACATTTTTTGAGGAAATAACATTCCACGGGCAATGCAGAACACTTTAGCTATTATATTTATTATATTAAAGAACTGTGGGAGATATTATAAAACTGTGGAATATATTATAAAACCATGAAAAATATTTTTAAAATATGAAAGATTTTATAAAACCAAGAACTATATTTTTAAACCATGAATGATATTATAAAGCTATAATATATGTATAATAGACAACACTGCAAACTGTCTGCACCATGCTATTTCTATTGGTTCAGAATAGACAACAGACACATGACTGAACCCTGATTGGATCAGGAGCTAATGGACTCGGCATACAGGAGTGTGCAGGAGAAGATCAAATCTCTGCTACGTCTTTGTGAACTCGTAGATCCTCTAGTTTTGGTTTTGCGCACAAGTATGAGAATTTATCTGCGTACATATTAGAAATTATTTTTGTTCTTCAGGAAAGCTTTACAAGCTCAACAATTTCAAGTTCTTGTGCAATGTACTTTAGTTTAACGTGATTATTAACCAAGTAATGTGTTTTAAACTATGGAAGCTTTTAAAACTTAAAGTTTGATTAAGACGAGAGATTCATAAAACTAGAAAGGAATTGAGTCTTTGCCACAAACTCAAATTTTTTAGTCCCTATATCTTTTGCAACCTAATGGTGAACATATTTAATATTTCAAACTTAGATTATTTGATCTTGAAAAATTCCTAGTTTGACATGGCTAAAATTAAGCCTGATTGCAAGATTTACAGATCTAAAGATTTCTTCAAAACCAGTAAGCTTTGTTGAAAAAAGATATTTATAAAAAAATGTGCAAGAATCGCGAAAATTTGAGTTTTAAATCAATAAGAAAGGGCAGAAATTACAAATAAATGCAAATATCTGCAAAATAAAGTATATTGTATGTATGTAGGGAGAAGGGGGGGGGGGTATTTTTATGTTATTGTTAATTTCAGCCCAGCACTGCGGAATAATAATTTTTTTTCAAATATCACAACTTTACTATTTATAAGTTTCAAGATTAATGCCAAAACAAGTTTTGCAATTTGCCTTTAGCAATAGTTTGGAGTAAAGGTGTTTAATATATTTTTAATGCTCAATAAACACAGGACCCTGAAAACTTAGACTGTCAAAGGTTTATCAGCTGTAACAACTGTGGTTTAGCAACCGTGACAGCTGGAACAGATTTAGTAGCTTTAACAAAGATTTCTTAACAATAGTATTGAATTTAAAAAGAACAAAAGATTTATTAAAAAAGTTCTGGATTATTTTGCAAAACGGTTTTATACAATAGCTTTAATTTAATTCTAAGAAGTCCATTGTATATTATTATCTAAGTTAAGAAGAATTGAATAAAAGATGAATCCTAATCTAACTGATTCTCTGAATATCTTACAATAGCTGGAGAGCTGAGTATAGATCAGATTATAGAATAAAGAAAAGAACTCGGATCTCAAATATTTAAAATAGACTCTATAAATCAAACACTGTCACACTGGATATTTTTCGATCTGTTCTTTTTAACATTTATGCTCAGAACTTAGAGACGATAAACTTACTATCAAAGATTGAAACGATTTAATTATTTTTTCTTCGGAAAAAATAATCTTTATCTTTAATTAATCAATTGTCCAAATATTCTAACCTATCAGTGGCCGAATTTAAAGAATCTGAGCGGCGGTTTAAATTTAAACCGCGGCTTAAATATGGTTGGTTCCACTGAAAATTGTATCAAATGTTTCAAGATTTAAGCCGGCGCTAAATTTAAACCGGGGAGTCACAAATAATCTGATCTCGACCAATGAGAGATAGTAAAACTATAAGTAACCTATTGTTTACGGATTTAAGGACTTAATCGCTTCAAATTAAAAGTGCTCGCAGTGAATATCTATTTCAGATGTTGTGTTTACCATACTTCACTAGACATTTTGGCTGACGACGGTAAAGAATTAAAAGCTAAAGGACACATTCTATAAAAACTGGATCAATATAGAACTTTTGATTCAGACAGATTCATAACTTTAAGTTTTGATTTAAGAAGATTAAATCTTGAGAATTTCTTCCACCTGTCGACTGATTAATAAGAAAGAATAATTTTGCCAAGAATGTAATGCAAGGAAAGTTAATTGCAGTTGCGTATACTCTGCGTACATATTGAAATCAGTTCTCTCTGGGCGGAATTTGTAAACAAGAATAGATGCCTCAGTGTTCGTTAAAAGCATTGAATTTTGATAATTTTGTTAATTTACATAATAGTTTCCTATGACCAAAATATTTCATTGATTATTTATGTGAAAGATGGATCTAATGTCAGGCTTCGACATCCGTCTTGTGTTTACATTACCGTCCAGTGACAGTACACGGCTGTACAAAAGATGCGTACTTCTTTGAAATAACTTTCCTTGCATTAAATCCTTGAATTTTGCAAACTTATTTATGAAGAAATGATAAAATAGTGTTTAATGTTTATAAAGTTTAATCCTCAGTATTTCTAAATATTTAAATCATTGTTTTTAACATATTATTTTTCAGAAGAAGAACTTGTTCAAGAACTAGAGAGTTAGAAAATGCCGCGCTGTTTTCTCATTCAAAGTTTTGTAACTGCTAATATTCTGGCTGGAATTAACCCAGGATTANACAGAAGAAGACTTTTAGTGATATACGACTTCGAGACATCGTAGCTCATCTTGTTTTGATTTTACTCATAATTATGAGAACAGCAAATTTATTTTGTTAGATACTAAAGATAAAAAATATTTGTGGTCTTGTGTTTTTAGATTAGATGAGTTATGATTAAAACATGATTTCAATATAACGTAAAATACAGTTTAATTTGACGAAAATTTGTCCAAAAATAAATTACATAATTTTTAATATTACATGTAAGACTAATCTATTAGGGTATAAATGTCAGTTTAATTTACATATATTTATATATATCATATATATATATAATATATATCATATTTCAGAGCTATATAATTTTCTACAATTAAATAAATCGATTCTAGTGGAATTTATCGAATATTTAGAAGAAAAAGACCATTTATGTAACAAACTATGAAAAGAAATATATCATAGAGTGTAGAGTGTAGAGTGTAGAGTGTAGAGTGTAGAGTGTAGAGTGTAGAGTGTAGAGTGTAGAGTGTAGAGTGTAGAGTGTAGAGTGTATGACGCAATTTTAAATAACCCTGTAGTTATCAGCTAAACACTTTAATCTTTGCCCAATCAGGATGAATGAAATATTATTTGTTGTAGCTAAAAATTGATTATTTTTAATTTTAAAGAGAACATTTATACAAAACACTGAACTCAACGGGTTTACAGATTTTATCTTACTAACTTTTACGCAGATAGATGTTTAAGGGTACCATTGTGAACTGAACATGCTAATATATAAATGGAGGTTTAAAAGTACCATTGTGAACAAAACATGGTAAACTCTAAATGGAGGTTTAAGGGTAACATTGTAAACTGAAAATGGTAATCTCTAGATAAAGGTTTAAGGGTACCATAGTGAACTGATCATGCTGATATCTAAATGGAGTTCATTGGAAATTAACTCTACGATCTTTCAATTTAGATTTATTCTTTTTATTTCCATCATTTTCTTGAATTTCTTTTAAATCCTGTGTAGTGTGAAAGCAAGCATTAGTTTTAGAAATGTTGGGTTCGGTTAATTAAAAACTCCGCCGCAGCTTCGCTTGTTTCATTCGCCATTCGGTCCAAGTTATGATATTAACATTCGCCCAGCAGGGGAGGTGGGGGGGATTAAATTATTAAATTACAGCCGCTTCCTATGTCTATATCTGCAGTTTTAAGAATTCTGTAATTGACATTAATGAGCTGCATAAATTATATTTGATTTGAGTTAACTTGAAAAATAAGTTGAAGTTCCTAAAACTTTTTTTTCGTTTTAAATTTACTCGAAGATTAGGCAACAGGTAATCAATAAAAAAAAATCTATCTAATTATTTAAAGTTAAAAAAATACGGGGGATAAAAAATCTTCTTTGCATGCGTAATGTCTAGTTAGGAAATGTTTAAAACATTGTAAAAAGTTGTTTGTTCTATGATAATGTAATTGCATTTAAAAAAACGAACAGGCGAATTTAAAATAGTAAAAAACAGACTTTTAATTAAATTTTGATGATAACTTTAACTGAAATGATTACTGATAATATTTTTGAATAATTCTAGGAGTATATCAGCATATAAGAAACACAGCTAGTTTTAGCAGTATCAAGCCTGAGCTGGGAGCTGAATCTACAAATATCACAGCAGTTATCGGTCAAACCACACATCTACACTGTATTGTCAAACATATAGGAGATAGGACGGTAGGTTTAATGTTTATAAAATTTATATACTCTGGATTTCAGCTGTCTGTACTCTGGATTTCAGGTGTCTACACTCTTGATTTCAGCTGTCTATACTTTGGATTCAGCTGTCTACACTCTTGATTTCAACTGTCTATACTCTTGATTTCAGCTGTCTATACTTTTGATTCAGGTGTCTACACTCTTGATTTCAGCTGTCTATACTCTTGATTCAGCTGTCTACACTCTTGATTTTAACTGTCTATACTCTTGATTTCAGCTGTCTATAATCTTGTTTCAGCTGTCTACACTCTTGATTTCAGCTGTCTATACTCTTGATTTCAGCTGTCTATACTCTTGTTTTAGCTGTCTATACTCTTGTTTCAGCTGTCTGCACTCTTGATTTCAGCTGTCTTTACTCTTGATTTCAGCTGTCTATACTCTTGTTTTAGCTGTATATACTCTTGTTTCAGCTGTCTGCACTCTTGATTTCAGCTGTCTATACTCTTGTTTCAGCTGTCTATACTCTTGATTTTAGCTGTCTATTCTCTTGATTCAGCTGTCTATACTCTTGATTTTAGCTATCTATACTCTTGATTATAGCTGTCTATACTCTTGATTCCAGCTGTCAATAATCTTGATTTCATCAAACTCATCAAAAATATATGTATACGTTAATAATTGCAGTGTTATTGTTCTAATTCTAATTCTCAACTCTTATTTGAAATTCTGTGCTGGGCCTCGTCTAGTATCTTTAACTTTTTTTAATATAAGATAGCTTATTATTTATTTTAAGAACACAGGTGGAAGGAAAACTAAACAAAAGTATAAATCACAAATCAAATCAATTGCTAGTATACGGTTTCAAATATATACCTCTTAAAAAAATATATATATATACTTAAACAAAAATAATCATAAACTAAACAACTTATATACAAAGAGGAAATGGGGATTTAAGTAAAGAGGGAGATCAGAAAAGTCTAAATAAGGGTTACGCAAAATAATACCCAGTGCAGCAATATTGTTCTAGAGGTCCCCTGGGAAAGGAATCACACTTACTTCTCGAAATGATAATGGGGGAAAGGTTATTTGCAACCAACCAAAAGGGAGGGGAGAGTGTATTGGCAGGGGCAAAAACGGACGGGGGGAAATACATTAAGGGTACAGATATATGGGGTGGGAGGCCTACGTTGGCTTAGGCATTATTAGGGTAATTATGGATTGAGATTATCCTTTATACATAGAAGGGTAGGAGATGCTAGGCGGCCTGGCTTGGTAAGGGGGAGGGAACATCAATGAGAGTATAGAGACAAAGGGAGGGGAGGCTTATGCTTGCAGAAGGCCTAATTATGGAAATTAGGGAGGGAGAGGAATCATTATACACAGAAGGGTGGAAGATTCTAGGCCTGGCTAGGTGAGGCCTAATTATGGAATAATTGTTTTTTCAGATAAATTATATATAATTGGTCCCATCCACCCTCTGAATTCATACAATTCATATTGATATATTGTTCTTACATCACTTATTACAGATAAAATGGCGAAGATATAGCGGGGGTGGTGTTGGTTTGATTGACATAATTATAATACTAGTCTTTGTCTCCTTGTAGAATAAGATTTGCACAGGTGCACAAAAATATAAATATTTTTTTGCTAGAATATGAACGAACTACGCACAGGTTTAATTAATATGAAAAAGCACGTACAATATTCGAAATTAAAACATAACGTAGTTTTGTTTAATGTTTCTTATTTCAAGCTCTTGCCAATATACATCAGCTAAAATTTAAGAACATTTGTTTTGTATTTTTTCTCCAATATTTTCCCCGATTTCAAGTTTTGTGAATTTACAGCGCAAATATTGGAAATTTTCTCCCATTATTGTTCTTCTCCTGGCAGGACAAACTATAAACTTAGTTTGCATAAATATAAAAGGGACTGTTCACCAATTTGAAAACATGAAGAAAGCCATTACTTTACAAAAACTTTTTTGCAATATGTTTTATACTTTTTTTTTAAAAAAGATAAACGCAGCATTGGTTTATGTATCTCATAGTTAGATACCTTTCCTTACGCTCTACATTTACTGAATATTTTTAGTTTGATAAAAAGGAAAATTATAAAAATCTAAAAAAATACTGTGATATTTTAACTTTATCGATTTAAAAAAAACTGTATTGTTTAAGAGTACATTTTGCATTAATTATTCATTTAAAGACAAGGTTTCATGTTATCATAACTGTACAACATTATCAAAACAACTTTATATCTTATAAGAAAGCTAAAAATGTTGTTTTCTGTTGGAAAAATTAATAAAAGTTGCTTTAAAGGGAGTGTTCGCGAAAAATGAAAGGGGGTATAGGCTTAATGCGATAAAAAAGCGCTTTTGATCGCTACTAATCTTACTTCTATCTGTTGCGTCTATAAGGAGAAAATTGTTAAAGACGTCTCATACCGAATAACTTAGCGCCCATACAAATTCAGAAAATTGCAACATTTAACTTAGACCGTAAAAAATCAATTTAATTTCAAACAAATCATTCATATATTACAACCTATAGTCATCGATTATCTTTCGCCACATTTGTATATAGTTGATTTTTCATAATATGTTTTAATAGTTATGATCTGAGAGTTACTTATAAAAACATTTATTCCTGTTTCGGGGATTTTTGGCAATGAAGACGACATTTTCATATTTTCTAGGAATATTCGAAAACAAGTTGCAAGCTAAATATTATTTTTAAAAATCAAATCAAAACGTATTATGAAAAATCAACCAGATACAAATGTGGCGAAAGATAATCGATGACTATAGGTTGTAATATCTGAATGATTTGTTTGAAATTAAATAGATTTATTACGGTCTAAGTCGTATGTTGCATCTTTCTGAATTTGTATGGACACTACTTTCTTCGGTATTAGTCGTTTTTAACAATTTTCTCCTTATAGACGCAACAGATAGAAGTAAGATGAGTAGCAATAAAAAGCGCTTTTTTATCGCATTAAGCCTATACCCCCTTTCATTTTTCGCGAACACTCCCTTTAAAGGGACAGTAAACGTGATTTCAATTGATTTCTGCAGAAATAACAATGCACAAATTCACAAGGTTTCCCTTGCAAACTCTCATAATTAATTTTGAAGTTATTGTCGTCTTTTTTTCATTAGTTTACAACAGTTTAATTCTGATAATTCCTATCTGTTTTCTTGCAGCAGAAATGCACTATTTTATAGAAATCAAAACTGAAAATAATCAGTTTTTAAAAATTATAAACATTAATATCTAACTCATATATAACTTGATTTAAGGGTACACTATAGAGATAATTGTTGAAAGCTAATATTATAAGATTATAAAAGATAAAAAATCGTTAATTTATAAATAATATAAAAGTTGTCCAGCTATATTGAATTATAAAAATGACACAATCTTTAACATTTCTATTCTCAAAAGGATCGAAATTAGTAAACATTCCCTTTTATAGGGTTAAATAACACTTTTATTGCTTGATAAACGGGTAGACTCGAAGTTGAATATTTTATCTGATTTTTTTAATATAATGCAATTATCGATAAAAGGATAATAGTACAAGGGGATGGGACATCTATATCGAAATAAATGGATAATGGGGGGGGGAGGTTCTAATTATTAAACATATAATTATACCTAGCTTTGATTTTAAAAGGATTTTTTAGGGGTTTCCTGAAAGGGGGAAGGTTGAAGTAATGGCCATGTGCTAATTCTAATTTTTATTGTTGTAAATTTTGTGCATTGAAATGTTTTCCTTACATTTTAAAATCAGATAGAATATATAATAGTTTTGAAACATTTCTGAATTCTTTCTCCAAAAATCTTCAAGTTTTCTCCTTTTATTTTGTTTTACTGATTGATTTAAATTAAATAGATTTATGTTTTCCACCACCTTGTATTAAATTGCTTAGAAAATGTTTATAAAAATCCTTGAGTTTTTGCCACTAACTCTAATTTTGTAATTCTTATATCTTTGTAACCCGATGTCGCAGACCTTAAATATTTCAAATCATGAATACTGTTTGATCAATATAGCCTAAGTATGAAATATCAAAAGTTTACACCATCAGATTGCAAAGATATAGAGATTTAAAAATTTGAATTTTTGGCAAAAACTCAATTCCTTTAGAAGAAACTGAAATTTTCTGATGGTTAATTGGACTAAAAATATTGATCAATCTTCTCCTTCAGGATTATTTGTAATTATTGGGATATTATACAGGGCTCGAACTTCATCTCTCAAAAAAAGTAAAAACAAAATAAAACCTCTAAATTTTAATATTTTTATTTCAAATAAAAAGCAAAAGTTTTCTTGGTTGTCCATCTTGAGGCTCACTCGATGTAATCGCCTTCAGCCTCTATCACGGCCTCTAAACCGGGAGTAGGCCTTAATAACCAGGTCCCTGGTGAGGGACGCAAAGTGCTCTTTTTTGGATGCAATTAGACTAGCCTTAGTGGTGTGGGGACATCTATTGGTATGTGATTCGAGGTAGCCCCTAATAAAATAATCCATCAGATTAAGATCGGAGCTACTGGGAGGCCATCCTTTCTGACAAGGTCGTAGCAGTTCTCCGGAGCCAGGAAATGGACCCATTTGACAAATGTCAGAGTCCTGCTGCAAGACCCATTAACGATCTCCAGCTATGCGCGGTGATCCAGGGCAACACTGTCAGCTCCATGACCTCGAGGAAGATTTTGTGTTGACCCAATTAACCCGCACCCCATAACCGTTCTAGGAAACTTGGTTTTCATCTCTCTTGGGACATCCTTAGGGCAGGTGCAGCGATCCACCTGTAGCTCTGCTTGTTGTATATTTGGTCCTGGCAGATTTTTTTTTCGTCTGAGAATAACTAGATCTTTGTGTTCTCCTTGGGGTGCTTGATCTTGTTCAGGAGTTTTGTGGAGTTCAGCAGCCTCCGGCGCACCTCCGCTCAGCCTCCGTAAACACAATCTCCGGTAGATTTAAGTAAACTTGCACCATGTTGCAAAATTAAATACACTGATGATTCAATCCGACTAGTATGTATGGTTTTGGAAGATTTTAAAAAAATCGGAATTAAAGCAATATTTAATTTCAGCTCGACCTAAAGACAGTTAGCGTCAATTTGAAGTTCGAGCCCTGTATATATTATATATATCATATATTTTCAACGGTGTTAGGTATTTTCCCGAAGGCATTATTCCAAGGGCGACTTCCCAAGTGACAATTTCCCAAGTGGCAACTTCCCAAAGGTTAGGTTAAGCCCTCTGAGGTGCCGCAGGCTGCAATTGGGACCAAGTGCTGCGGCTAGGATGGTCTAAGGATCTGAGCACCTTGGATAGAACAGGCTAGGTGGACCAAGCTCTGCGGCTAGGACAGACCTGCCGCTTGGGAAATTGCATATTTGGAAGTTGCCACTTGGGAAAATACCCTTGGGAAGTTGAAACTTGGGAAAAATTCTTTGGGAAAGTACTTACAATATTTTCAACTATATGAATCATGATTAATAATACTTTTCTTTTAAAACGATACATTAATTCCATTAATGAGTTCTATAAAATTAATTATTATACAAAATTACAGAAAAATAATTTCTTTTTCTAACCACCACAGCAGTGTGGCTTGGATTTTCCTTCCATTTAAACAATGTTGTTTATGAAGGGTGCTTCTCGATGCGCTTCATTTGCACAGGAAATGTCGTCTCCTATGTGGTGAACAGTGAAATCCGTAATTTAATGACGTCACTATTCCTTACACTCGCCTCTATAATCAGTGACGTCATTTTAGGAGACGGAGACGACATTTTCCGTACAGTAACCTTGATTACAACTTTGATATAAAGACTCTTATTGCAAGTGATATCATTTTTTTGCATTTATACATTAATGATACTGTTCCTCTTTTCTGGAACTTCTACCGGTGTTTGAGGCGGGATGTCCCAGGGGACTAATTGCTGAACTCCTAAAAACCATAAATTATCACAGAAATTGTACTTTTCTTATTTTCCCATTTCTTTTATAAAATTATTAGAGTTTACAGCCGGGGGATTAGAACCAATTTAAATGTGCAATGCAGTGAAATGAGAAAATAAATTCAAAATAAAATATTTCTTTGAGTTAATTGTTAATATTTTCATTGTCAGGAAAAAGAGAGAGGGAAGGCAAGTCACAACCAATATTTGTCCGAGCCGCATTATCTTCATTTCCAAAACCTAGCAAAGCAACCTTCATCCGGCCATCCTCTTTCTATCAGAATATTCTTAATTTTCATTCAAAAGTCGATAAAAATGCTTAATATTTAAATTTCATAGCCTAATAGATGTATAAAAAAGCTAATTCGAAAAATGTACTTTTAAATGGTGAAATAAGTTTTAAAGTCAAGTTTCACTTGACTTTTAAACGGGACCTCTATTTTACCGTCACTATACTGTGTAATATCTGTATTGAAGATTATCTAAATGTTCGGGAAAAAGATTCTTTACTTCATAAAACTTAAAATTAATACTGCTCTTTCGATTTACGAAATTTAAATATTTGAACTAGGGGCCCTTTTGTAATACATTTTTTAACGGGATTTATATTCAAAAATTCGACATTTTAAAAGATATTATTGCAAGGAAAAGCATTTTGTGGAGGCTTGGACGAGAAAATTAAGAGAATTTGGCTCGGGAAAAAAGTTGCTGAGTCTGGCCTTTACTCCTACAACTCTTTAATACAGTGTTTAGCTTACTTTGAATATTATTTTAGACGNAGAATAGTAAAAATAAATCTGATATTGATAGACTTCTTTAAGATTCCGTTTATTTGTGTATCTTGCCAAATACATGGTGCAATATATCAATAGCTGCATTTATTCTTTTATATTACTGAGCTGGGGCCAATTTTTATAGACTGAAGAATGGTGCAGTAAATATAAAAATGCAGGGTGAACTATATCATGTCATGCTCGGGATTCATATTAGGAATCTTCTTCTAAGTTTAGAAGCAATTGATAAAAGAAAGGATTATATTACTAATATTTTGGATTAAGGTTTGTGGTGTATTTTGTACCCGCATAGAACAAACGACCCTGTTTTAGAGTCTGAAAACGACCCGCACGACCCCAAAAACTGGCGCCGGTCCGACTCTGTTTTAGTACTAATAAAAGAGTCGTTTTTAGACCGAAAAGACCCTGAATCCGTCTCTCCTCAAAACGGATGGGTGTCGGTTTACTTCACGGCAGGGGGCCATTATCTCCCTCAAGATTTATTACTTTGGCGCCATATGTCTACATCTGCAAGCTGTCGAGACAAGCTGTTTTCCACCCCCCACCCCCCCCATCAACAAAAATTAAG
>NW_019396757.1:150205-176037 GCF_000591075.1 Eurytemora carolleeae
ACAACTAAACCCTGAGCTAGACAACTAATCCCTGAGCTAGACAACTAAACCCTGAGCTAGACAAACAGTGGAAATTAAGTTTTACTAATTTGAAGATGATTTGTTCAATTCTTTATAATACACTGTATTCATATCGTCCCAAAACTGGAATGCCTCGTAAGGACTCCTGATTTAAAAAGGCAGTTTAGCTTGATTTTTCCCTCTAATAGGAAGTTGAGCCCAAACCTCCTTGTTTTACTTCATTTATGACGCATTTACTCTGCTTTGAAGCAGAATATAATCACTCAAAGAGGAAGGATTGTCTAGTCCTAAGGCAGCGAGGTCATTTCCATCCACAGTTCCTTGCATAGGAAGTTGTCGGAAAACGGCCCTGGTACCTTTGGAACTCACTTTTTCTTCCTTATATAGGAATGATAAATGTTTCAAAGCAGAGTAAATGCGTCATAAGAGATGTATAACAAGGAGGTTTTGGGCTCAACTTCCTATTAGAGGGAGAAATCAAGCCAAACTGCCTTTTTTAAATAAGAAGTCCTTACGAGGCATTCCAGGAAGTACATGTGTACCATAAATAGATGACCAGCCTTTACAGTTAACCCACTGTTACAATAAATAGTTAAGTTTTAACCCTGCATTATGTATCATACCGATTTCCGCTGACTTAACATTTTGGTATCTTTCCCAGTAAGCTGTGACTTTCGATCACAATTTGACATATTAAACATAATTTTTTAGTTTTTCTCTTTTAATTTTATACTTTTTTTGTCGGTGAATGCGTTTTAAATAAAAATCATAAAAGGATATTAAGTAAAGGAATTGAGTCTTTGCAACAAACTCAAATGTGGCAGACACTCAATTCCTTTAACGAGTGTTGAAACGCGATCGAATTAAAATTAAATAAACTCTCTCCCCATTGTTAGGTCAGGGTGGACTTATAGAGCTAATAAATAAAAACTTAAAATACAGCATTTAACATCTTTAAGTGGAAAAAATAAAATTACATTTGCAAGGTTGAAGTATGTTTGCAAGTGAGGACTCTCTGATACTGTCCAATAAAAGCACTGAATATCAAATTTCTTCTTTCTCTGACAGAAATTCCGTAAATTCTTTGATTCAAGTTTTACTTTTATTCAATATTCAAAACTGGATAATCCGTAAAACAGCAGTAAACCACTTTCCCTAGCTATAAACAAAACCGTTAAGTTTTTCCACCAAAATAAGAGAGATTGAAATAAAAGAGTTTTAGTGAACTAATTCTAATTTTCAATTTGAATATAAATGGAACTAGAGAAACTCAATGATTTAATGCTAGTTGTAAAAGTGCTTTAATCTCTCACTTCCAAGTGCAGCTTTGATCAAATATGGTAAATGGGGCTGACTTGTCCTAATACTTAAATTTGTTTGCTTAAAACGTCGATTTATACTTAAATTAGGTGTTGAAATTTACCATCAGTTTTCATGCAGTGAAAACAGAATATGTTATCCTTTAAAAAGTTGAAAGTGCTAAATTATCCTTAGTATTATAATGTTTATTAAGCGTAATTAAATATCTGATGAATCTAATAAAATATGTTTGCACTAAATCGAAGAATTTTTCAAAATGTTTATTCAAGATATCTGACGGCATAGATTCAGCCTGCTCATAAAAAGTCTCATTAATGTTTAGGACAGCGTCGACTTTGAAGTGTCGCAATGCCCTGGGCTTTGATTTTATGCACTGTAACTCACGTATGCTTTTCTGTACGCCTTTACATGTCCATTTGAGCATTATGAAACACTTGTTGTTAGCCTATTAAGAAGTAATTGGCGAAATTCTCATAGATTTTTGCCTGAGAGCTTGAGGCCTTTAATAAAAGTGGTGAAAAAAAAACAAATTGTTTTGGTCTGTGGAGTGTCGGGCAACCTTGGACTATCTAGGTATCCTGGATACAGAAATTAATCAAGATATATCTATCTAGCTAGGTATCCTGGATACAGAAATTAATCAAGATATATCTATCAATCTATCTAGGTATCCTGGATACGGAAAGGTGACCTCCATGTGCTGACCAGCGGAGCTCACACCTTCACAGGAGACAGAAGATTCTCCTCTTTGCACTCAGACTCATCAGACTCTTGGAGCCTTCAGATAAGGTCAGTTAATACATAATTCAAAATGTTGATATCTGAACCCAGGGATCGAAATAATGAATTGGAAAGGTCGCGAATCTACCTACCGCTGGTTCAAATCATGGATCAACGATTCAAATCCTCAGGAATCTTTAACTTTTTCTTTCCAGGAGGCTCAGCACCAATGTGACTTAAAACCCCCTATAAATCATAGACATTAAGTGCACAGTGTAATATTTCAGCCCCTTTAAGTCACAAAAGTCTAAAAAGAACAGTTTTAAATTACTTGGAGTGAACGAATGATATAACAGTGCTTTTTTTAACTCGCCAACATGAAATACCACCCCTCCATTTGGACAATTTATAATTAAGGTTAAATCTTACGATAAAAAAGTTACGTTTATTAGAAAGATACTGCTGCCTCTTTGAACGCTTACAGCTTGCAAAGTTGTTATTTCTTTTATTTTGAATTTTTGAGAAAAAAAAATCATGAAAAAATGCAATTACCAGCTTTTGACAATTCCACAGGAATTGAAATTTCAGTGAATAAAAGTTTATATGTTTGTTTTTCCCTGGATCAAGCAGTTCTCTAAGATTTACATCTGGAATTGTATTTGATAAAGCCCATTAATCATTACATTTTTCCGTTAAAATAAATTTTTCCGAATGAATTGTGGTTTTGCCACAAACTCGAATTTTCTGATATCTAAGGAACATACGAAAATGGATTGAAAAGATATGTTCGTGACAAGAATTCAGTTTCTTTTAATAGATTTTTTATTTGTTTCTTTGCCAATAAACCTTTCCCTTGTCTTTCCCGAAATATTTGTTCAAAAAAGAAACTGAGATTTTGCCCCAAACTCAAATGTTCTAATTACAATATTAGATTTACACCCTAGTGTAAATCTTTAAAATTTTAAACTTAGACTTTTTCTTCTGACAGAGCTCATGGTTTGAAATATGAAAGGTCTACAACATCGGATTGCAAAGATAAAGTAATAAAAAATTATAGTTTCTGGTAAAATCTCACTACCTTTAATTTAAAGGAATTGAGTTTTTGCCACAAACTCAAATTTTCTAATCCCTATATCTTTACAACCAGATGGCGTAAACCGATGATATTTCAAACTTAGACTATTTGATCTAACAGAATGCATAGTTCGAAATATCAAAGGTCTACGACATTGGATTGCTAAGATATAGGAGGGAAACAGTTAGAGTTTGTGGCAAAAACTCATTTCCTTTCTCTTATTTTTGAATTGTGAATTGTTTAGGTATACCCAACTGAAGGATGAAGGGGAGTATCACTGTCAGATAAACACAGAACCAAAAATGAGCTTACCAATCTTTCTCAGCGTGGAAGGTAAAGGGGGGGGGGGCGGGAGATACAATTCGACACTTTGACACCAACTTTTGTACAGGCTGCGTTTAGTCCTAAACATTGAGATATAAGGCTGAAATTTTGCAATGCAGTCTCTAATTTTGGTTTTCTACATAGATCACGAAGAAAATTTAAGAATGAAGGTCATTCCTTTCCATTGATTTCGATTGATTTCCATTGATTTCCAGTGATTTTCATTGATTTCCATTGATTTCTATTGATTTCCATTGATTTCTATTGATTTTCATTGATTACCATTGATTTCCATTGATTTCCATTGATTTCCATTGATTTTCATTGATTTCCAGTGATTTCCAGTGATTTCCAGTGATTTCCAGTGATTTTCATTGATTTCCAATGATTTCCATTGATTTCCAGTGATTTCCATTGATTTCCATTGATTTCCATTGATTTCCAGTGATTTTCATTGATTTCCATGAACTCAGAAAATACGGGAAAATACAACTTTTTTTACTCTAATTCAATCATAATAAGTTTATCAGACATGTTCTCATATTTTTAGCTACCACATCAGCCATATAGACACATATATCCGACCTTCAGTTTGACCTCCCTTCGATAATGACATCTAAAAATGTCGAAATATTAAATCAATGAAAATGTGTCATGTTTGGTATCAAATCATAGATTTTTTAGTGTTCTTGTTTAAAGATTTACCTAGTAGACATTAAATATAAATAATCCTAAAGATTATATTTTAATCTTAATCTTCCCCTTATTTATTTATCCTTAAATTTTAAATTTGTAAATTTTATTTATATTTTTTACTTTTTATTTTCTTTAATTCTTTTATAATTTTACTTCATGTTGAACATTTTCTTTTTAAATCTTATATATCTTGAAATTTATAATTTTCCATTTTCCTGTCCTACAATTTCAAAAGTAAATCATTTTATATTTACTCATCGAGATTAAACCAATTTTGTTCCAGTTTGTTTAATTTAATGAACCATCAAAGTTTCTATAATTTTTAAGCTTTATAATCAAAAAATTTTTAAACCTTTTTCTTTCGAAACTTTCTAGATTTTTTTATGTTAAGAACAAAATATCCCAAAAATGTTGGTGATCAAAATTTGCTTTAGATAATTGGTAAGATACATGTGATTTAATTTGATAAATGGGTAATAATTATTTTCAAGTTTTATAATTTTGGTCTTTGGTTATAAGCGTCATTGAGCCTTTTGATTTAGATAATTTTTAAAATCTCAAAATTCTAAAAATCAAATACCCCCCCCCCCCCGCCCCCTTTCTCCTTTATCCAACCTAAACTTCTCAAAAGAAAAATTTTCCAATCTGATTAACTTAAACTTAAATCAATGGAAGTTAAATAAATATTTCAAGTTGCACTGCATTAAATTAATGCATTTATTGCATTTGTAAATGCAGAAGAAGATTAGAGGGCGGGAAAGTAAATGAAGTTAAAAGTTAGCTCCTCATAAAATCTAATAAATAACAAATCAATTTTACCGATATAGTTATTTTTCAACAGATTAAAATAAAATCAAAAGAATTAATTGTGCCAACCTAATATCTTTTAGAATTTGTAATTAAAAAAGTAAATATTCTGATGTTTATGGTTTCTTTGTATAATTGGCATGATGATGCAAAAAAGAAAGAGTTGCTAATATTTTATGTGGAAAAACTAAATTTTCGCCACCTCACTTTCACTCTGGGGAAAATTATTTACAATCAGGAAAATATGAAAAAAATAACTTTTCAAATCCAGAGTCGGGGACTTTTGAATTGACGGAATAAATTAAATCGGTTAAAAAGAGTTGAACTCATTCTCTCATTTCTTTGGAACTGTGCTCTGAGGTTTGACCATTGAGAGATGAGATATCAAGTTAATGCAATTTTTTAAAACAATGTTAATCCTGAACATGACCCTATAATCCTATATAAATATATAGAGATCTAAAAGTAAATCACGATGTATTTCCTGTTCGGAACGGGTAGGGGCATCTGAATGTTGTGCCCAGATTTATTTTCTTAATAGTTCTATATGTATAACCCAGCCCCTTAGCATATTCTAGCCTAGCCACAGCGCTCAGCCCATTCTAGCTTCAAGATTTATTATCTAAATAACAGATTGAAACTATGAGAATTATAATTTACGATTTTTAAAAAGGAACTGAGTTTTTGAAATTTTCTTATTTAAACTTTGACTATTTGATCTAATAGAGTTCATAGTTTAAAATATTAAAGGTCTCCAACATCGGGTTGCAAAGATATAGTAATTAGACAATTTTTGTTTGTGGCAAAGACTTAAATTAATTAGTTTGTTAAAGCATTTTTATAAATTCATATTATTTATATGAAAGAGCATATTTTTCGGAGTTAATTTAAGTTTTAGTTAGTTCTGAATTATGTTGTTTCATGCAAAGTTTTGAATTAAATCAATGTTGTTGTTGACACCTGTTTATGCTTGTTCAGAATTGAGAATTATAAATCTGAATTTTTTAAATTTTGCTATACTGTGGACTCTGTAATTAAGATAAGCTTAACTTTATTCTCCAGGTCATTTCGTTTTTATTCTTTCCATTACAGTGGGGTAATCTTGTTTTCTTGTTTTTCTTCAAAAGTTTGGTTGCAATATGAAAATATATATAAAATTATATATAATAATATTAAAAGATATATTTTTCTTTAAAGACTTTGTTTAAAAAGGTAAAACAGATGTTTCGTTTGAAGATTATATATAAAGAAGTAAAATTAGAATTTAAAATGTTTGTTAAAATTTTCCTTATAGGGACCGTGACCATACTTCAAGTGACCCTACATTTAAAAGTGGCATATACGATTCACAACGGTACCATGAAAAGCTTTGTTTGATCCATGTTTAACTCGTAAAAAAAATATCTTTAATTGCGCGTTCCATAACGTATTTCCAAAGTCAAACCTTATAGAAATCCAACGTATAGAAACTGCTACGTATAGCAACATGGCTTATTTTCCGGGAGAACATTTTTTACATTTTTGAGAAATTAAACGTTTTTGTAAAGCATTGTAGCTTATCACTATCATTATCATAATTTCTATTTTTTTAACATACCCTAGACATTAAAGGAGCAAAATAGTAATACGTACATTTGTACTGCTCTCTATTGTGTTTAAGGTCCCCCAGATTTATGTACTGACAACATAAATGATGAATGATTATATGGTTATACATAAAATTGCATGTTACTATTTAAAAAAATATTTTATAAAAATGCTATTTACAGTTTTATTTAAAAAAAAAAAATTCTTAAAAGTATAAAAAAGTTCTCCAGTAATGCTAATACGATTTCATAAAATTCCGTTTTACCATTTAAATAAAAGGATTTTATAAAAATTATATCTACTTTACACTGATTATTTAATTTCTCAAAAATATAAAAAATGTTCTCCCGGAAATACGCCTTGTTGCAATACGTAGCGGTTTCTATACGTTGGATTTCTATAAGGTTTGACTTCCGCATTTCCTTTTTTTTAATGGAAGGTCACATGAAATTACGATTTCCCCGACCACTGTTGTATTTAAAAAGTAAGACTAATACTAATCAACATCGAATAGGCTGTTTAGTTTACCCTTAAATTACCCAAATAAGTGAGCGGTCCCATTAAACAAAATTACAGTGTAATACGGTAATATTTCGCAGATTTTTCTGTTTTCATTTTGAGGTTTACAACGTAGTTTAGTTTGAATATTCGACATCATACTACATACATAGTTATTCTATAGCAGAGAATTTAACATCTATAAACATAGTTAGCTTGTCTGTCTGTTTGTCTGTCCCTTTGTATCCAATAAACGTCAAAACGGCTGAATCGATCGGGCCCAAATTTTGTATGGCAATTAACCACGAGGGAAGGTTTTAGGAGTTCAGAGTTAAAAAAAAAATAAAAATGAAATTAGAGCGAAACGACCTGAAAACCTAGTAGATAAAAAACAAAAAGATGAAGCTTGAGCAGGTCTGGTTTTAAAATAATGACAGGGCCCTTTTATTTGGTTTGCCTAATGCATCTTAATGCAAATTTGTCAAATTTTGATGAGGTAGATTATTATGCAAAACCTTGGTAAATATTATTCTAGCTTCAAAGGAAGAGATACCAATTTATGTAAAAAAGAATCTAAAATAATTTCCTGCATTTTAAAGCTAACTGTAAAGCTAACTTCGTTAACATAAAATGCATTCACTTTAAAATTCGTGGCGATTCTTCCCTTTATTACTTTGTATCTTTTTTGTGTGAAAAGCTTGTATTTGATAACAAGCAGGTTTCAATTTATTTTACTTTAATTTTTTCAATACAATAACCACGATCTTTATATCAACTGCTTGTGACACTTGAAGAACTTTCAAAGAAATTGAGTCTTTTCCACGAGCTAAACTGTTCTAATCCATAAATCTTTTCAACCTGAAACTTAAATTATTTGATCTAACAGAATTTATAGTTTAAGATATTCTTTGGTCGACGACATTGGTTTGCAAAAATATAGGTATTTCAAATCAGAGTTTGTTGCAAAGACTCAATTCCTTTAAAGGAAATTCTATTTGCCATGCCATTCAATGCTACTACTCTAGTTCTAAGATATTGCTATAGTTATATATAGCTTTTATCTAACCGTATCCTTTCTATGAAACTAAGTTATTTATTTTAGATTGAAATCTTTCAAGTTTTTACACATACAGGGGTAACCACAAAGGATGAGACTTCAGCGACGATTGTACAGAATTTACACGGTCTATTTCCTTTTATCCATAACAATGATTCCCTGCAACTGTAAACAACTTGGTTTTTATCTTTGCCTCATAACAAGATTTTATTCAAGACAGAAAACTTAATATTACTTCAGAATCATCAAATTTAAAGAGTTTCATGTCGTCTTTACAGTCTCATCCTTGGTGAGTAACCATGTATAGCTCCTTTTCTGATAAACTATTGATACGAGAATAGTTTTAAAATCCATAATACGCAATTTGCGTAATCAAGTTGTTTTTATTGTGTAAAATGAAAACTAGATAAATTTAAGGGTCAAAAAGTAAAAATGATTTAATATCTGAGATTGGAACATTGGAGTACTTGACAATCAACAGTTCTTGGGTATAATTCTTTATATGCCTTCCTTTAACTTTATTTTTCAACACATTAAGAGTGCGAAGAAGGGAAATTTTCAAATGTCAGATATAACTTTCTTATTATGATTTGACAATTTTTCCACTTATTTCATTAAATATTCTGAACAAACCGACATCTAATGTTGTACTATTTCTCAGTATATTTAACAATGAAAGGTTTCTATCTAGATTGCATAGTACATATACACGGATTTACAGAAATAAGGCCATAAAACTATTCTAAAGCATGGATAGTCCACTACGTACAAATCTTGCAATCTTGCCCAAAAAAATAAGTTAAGTCTTTGCCACAAGGTCAAATTTTTTATCCCAATATCTGAACAACCCAATGCTGTAAACCTTGGAGATTTCAAACTGTGTTTTTTATATCAAATGATCTAAATTTGGAACATCAAAGGATTGCACCATCAGGTTGCCAAGATATAGGAATCTGACAGTTTAGGGTTGTTGTGGCAAAAATTAATTTCTTTGGAAATTCCGCAAAAACATTAATACGAAATCATTATAAGAAAGGGTTGAATATGTTTCTACAAGGGGAACCAACTAATCGTTTTGAACAGATTTAAAATAAATAAGTTGTGAGCTCAATGTGTGCTAACTATATATATATATATATATAGATACAGTAGATTTCACATATAAGTGTACATAGCAAGAGCTTGTGAAATGTCGTCTTGAAATTTGTTCATGACAGTTGTTATGCTTTATTATTATTCTGCGGCATGAAGAAAGCTGTTTAGAAAACTCTTGCTATGTATCCATATATCTGAGATTCACTGTATATAATAATATATATGATTGTAGAAGCTAAGGCAGAGATCCAGGACAAGGACCAGGATTTGTTTGTGAAGAAAGGAAGCAGGTTGGAGCTCAGGTGTCTAGTCAACAAGGGCGAGGGTGTTCATGAGAGTATGGCAGTCTTCTGGTACCTTAACTCAAGGTATAGATAGATTATGTTCATAATTGCAATCTAGGATATCGATGGGTCAGATGGTTTCAGGGTTCGGAGTTAACGTTCTAGAGTAGACTTCTCTATATATATATCTAGAGTACTGGATTGTATGGGTCAGACTGGTACTGGGTTCGGAGCTAAGGTTCTAGAGAAAACTAATCTATATATTACTATGTAGAGTACTGGATTGTATGGGTCAGACTGTTAATCTATATATTACTATGTAGAGTACTGGATTGGAAGGGTCAGACTGGTCCAGGGTTCGGAGCCAAGGTTCTAGAGTAAAATAATCTATATATTACTATGTAGAGTACTGGATTGGATGGGTCAGACTGGTCCTGGGTTCGAAGCTAAGGTTCTAGAGTAAACTAATCTATATATTATTATGTAGAGTACTGGATTGGATGGGTCAGACTGGTCCTGGGTTCGGAGCTAAGGTTCTAGAGTAACCTAATCTATATATTACTATGTAGAGTACTGGATTGGATGGGTCAGACTGGTCCTGGGTTTGGAGCTAAGGTTCTAGAGAAAAATGGGGAAATGTTTGAAAGCATCCTCAGGTATTTTTTATTCTATATTTAAACCTAAAGCCGTGTGGGTAAGATATCAAAGTATATTTTTATGGTATTCTGTAAATGTGTGTGGAGAACCAGAAACAAAAGCTGTGGAAGAGGAAGACGACTTTTAGACTCAAGTTGTGATCATAAATAGTCCCATGGAACAGGAGATACAGCTATTGTGCAGTGTGCTATAGACCATTACACTTTATAATTGATATTTAAGTTTCTAATAAAACTAGATGCTTTGTGACAACATCAAAAACACTTTTAATACTGCTTTAATGTCGTTTTCCTATTCCACAGTTTTCTGATTCTCTTTGTATACAATACAAGTAAAAAGCCTTGATATTACGCTGAAAATCAAAAAATATTCAAATTCTTATTGTACCAAAACAACAGTTGTTGTTAATCTGCATTAATTTTAATTACTTTCTTTTGCAGATAAACCAAAAACGATTAAAGAATTTAAAACTTCTAAATATGAAAGTAACTAATTTTAACTTAAAATGAAGAAAAACCAGTGCTTAATATACAAAACAGTAGCAAAAGCAGGAGGCTGGATTGTATTTAATGGATCAGTATATCAAGAATGGAGCATGACAGATTGTATTTAATGGATCAGTATATCAATAACGGAGCATGACTGATTGTATTTAATGGATCAGTATATCAAGAATGGAGCATGACGGATTGCATTTAATGGATCAGTATATCAAGAATGGAGCATGTTGGATTGTATTTAATGTATCAGTATATCAAGAATGGAGCATGACTGATTGTATGTAATGGATCAGTATATCAAGAATGGAGCATGACGGATTGCATTTAATGGATCAGTATATCAAGAATGGAGCATAACGGATTGTATTTAATGTATCAGTATATCAAGAATGGAGCATGACGGAGTGTATTTAATGGATCAGTATATCAAGAATGGAGCATGACGGATTGTATATTACAGGATCAGTAGATCAAGAATGGAGCATGACGGATTGTATATTACAGGATCAGTATATCAAGAATGGAGCATAACGGATTCTATATTACAGGATCAGTAGATCAAGAATGGACCATGACGGATTGTATATTACAGGATCAGTCGATCAAGAATGGACCATGACGGATTGTATATCACAGGATCAGTATATCAAGAATGGAGCATGACGGATTGCATATTACAGGATTAGTAGATCAAGAATAGAGCATGACGGATTATATATTACAGGATCAGTAGATCAAGAATGGAGCATGACGGATTGTTTACCTGTGGACCAACTCTGGGTAGAGAAGATACAGTGAGGGTTCATGTAATTGACGGTAAGATCTTTTTGAAAAAAACCCGAAAAGAAAAATCTCAATAGATTAATTACAACAAATACAGATTTCCAATAAAACCTCTGTTGGAAATTTACACAAAAAAGACCTCAACCTTTGATAGAAATTACAATACGAAATTACCTATAAAAACTCCATTAAAAAATTTCCAAAAAGAGGTTTTCGATAAAAAATTCTCTAAAAAAGAATTTATAACGGAAACCCATGTAACAAAAAAAACTTAAGATATAAGTTCCCACTTAAAACCCTCCGATCGTAAATCTTCTATATTAATCTCCAAAAGAAAGCCACCGAAACAAAAACTTCTAATAAAAACCTCCAAGCGAACCTTCAAATGAAAACCCTCTATTATAGGTTGTCTCTTAATCTAAGAATGGTTTATGATATTATTATATCATATATCTATATAATAAAGCTCTTCGCTTATACATATATATATATATTTGTATATGAATAGCTAAAGCTTGCCAAATGATGGACCAAATTGGCAACCTTTGGGCGATTGGGCGACCTGGGAGTAAAAAAGGCTAAACATTTTTTTTTCAAGATTGAATTTTTTTTTTCAAATTTTTTTTCCAATTTTTTTTAATGCCACGGGCAACGCAGGGCAATTCAACTAGTTTTATATATTTTAGTATTTTATAGCATTAGTCGAATCAACCCATTTATTGGGATTTTTAACTGTATGTGTTTGCGAAGAAAACAAACCAAATCTTTTTGATCATTATTGGTCATAGAAACCTATATCATCTTTAGTAAAATCGAGACATTTTCCTTAATCATACTGCTTCTATAATATCTTTAAAAAAACGTCAGATTTGTTTAATCTCGATATTGAACTCGGAGTAAAGAATTTAAATATCTAAGATTTTACACCATCGCCGCCGCAGAGATATTAAATTAGAAACCAGAATTTTGATTCTAGAAATTCCAAAATCCATTATAGGAATACATATAACCAACGACCAACTGTTCGAAATAAATCTAAATAATAAAATAATTTTAACAAAGCTTTAAATATTATTATTCTACACATGAAGCATATCTACAGGAATGGAGAAATTCGTCAGTGTTTAGAAGAATTTGAAAAATGAAATTATTTCCATATTTTATCCAATGCAGATAATTTCTTCTCCCAGCTATGCAATAAATCTAATTCTATTTTATAATATTTAAATTTTCTTCACGATTCCTTATTGCAGGAGAGCAGCCAGCAGAGATGAAATCCAACACGGCTCCGTCCTTGAAATTTCATTCTTCTCTCTTCATCCTGAACCTAAACCTAGTTCTTATCATTCTTCTAAACCTCGCCACATTTTCTTCCTCCTAATCCTGAACCTAGTTCTAATTCTTCTCCTAAACCTTCCCACACTCTCTTTATCCTAAATATGAAACTAGTTTTACCCATCATCCTAAACCTGCACCTAGTTCTTCTCCTTCTCCTAAACCTAGTTAAAATCGTTCTTCTAAACCTAGTTCTACTACATTCTCCTAAACCTATGGTTCTACTCCTTCTCCTGAGCCTAGTTTCGCCTTCTTCTAAACCTAGTTAGGCTCCTTCTCCTAAACCTAGTTTTTCTCCTTCTTCTATACCTAATTCTACTCCTTCTCCTAAACCTAGTTCTTCTATATTCTCCTAAACCTATGGTTCTTCTCCTTCTCCTAAACCTATTGCTTTTATATTCTCCTAAACCTATAGTTCTACTCTTTCTACTAAACCTAGTTTTTCTATATTCTCCTAAATCTATGGTTCTACTCCTTCTCCTAAACCCGGTTCTTCTCATTCTCCTAAACCTAGGTCTTCTCCTTCTCCTAAACCTGGTTCTTCTCCTTCTCCTAAACCTAGGTCTTCTCCTTCTCCTTAACTTATAGTTGTACTTCTAAGAAACCTCTACCTTGTTTAAATATTTATTATAATTTTTATAAAATCTTAAATCTCAATAGAACCCTCTAGTAATCTTAAAAATTGACGTGTAAAAGTCTTTACCTTCAACTAAATACAAGTTTCAATTTTTTAAAGAAAATATAATGAAATAATCTAATAGATTCGTTAATTAACACTAATCATGAATGTGAATATATTGAACTTATGAATCATAAAGAAAGAATATATGTAAAAAGTATAAGCGTAAATTTGTATTGATTAGAAAAAAAATATGAGAAATATCATAATAAGTTATATCATTGATAATTGATAAGAATAGATATCAGTATTTTAACAAGATAAGATTTCCTTGTCAAAACGATTTTCTGTGCAACAAAAAATCTTTAATCTTTGTTAGTTTTGAAAAAACGTCTGTACACCCAAACGGCTAAACGGCTAAACGGCTAAACGGTTTAAATAAAGATAGGAATTGAGTCTTTGCCACAAACTTAAAAAATCTAATAAGACATCAGGTTGCAAAGAAATAGAGTTAAGAAAATCGGAGGTTGTGACTCAATACTTTTGACATTTAGAAATTGAAACTTATGGAAACTAAACCGGAACTGAAACTAAACCGGAACTGAAACTAAACCGGAATTGGATTTTAAATACATTTAGTTATCGAACAAAGTAAAAAGTATCGTTAATGAAAGTATTATGAGATAAGATAAAAAGACCGATATTTTTCGTATAGTTACTCGAATACAGGTTTGAAGAGAATTGAGAATTGAGAATAGGTTTGAGAATTAGAGAGAGTTTTAAAGAGAATTGATGTAGAGTTAACAACATTATGAGTGCAAATATCTATCTAAATAATAAATTCCTTTTCTTGTTTTAACATTACCAGAGATTTTACAATAAAATTATATTTAAAAATATAATTGAAACCAACAAAAAATACCATTACACATATCAAATTCAGGTCCGTATAAAGGACTAACCAAACCATGTACATAGCATGTACATTGTACATGTACTAACCATGTACATAGCACCATGAACTAACCAGGGCTGGATTATTTCGGTTTCTTCCATTTCATTTCAATTCAATTTCCCTAATTGGTCTAGAATTCAATAATCTTTAAACATTTTATTTTACTTTAACAAGAAAAATATTTAAGTCACAACTTGATGGGATAACTGTTAACACCTCGTGTCTTGTGCATGTGGCTTGGTTTAGCCTTAAAAACAAACCTTGGCTGGACAAATATTTAGTACAGGGTGTCCCAAAAAACATGGGAATTCAGTGACGAATTCGATATCGTCTTTTCAAATAATTCTTCGATTTAGTATAGTGATACCTACTGAGAAAGCTGTAATCTGTAAGAGTTTCGTCTGCTATGTTTACATTTTGTTTGTTTATGTTGTGACTGCAACCGGTTGTACTTAGTAAAACAAGAAAATTACAGTTGCAAACAGAGTAAACTTGTCCGTATTCACTGTTCATCTTGCGGAGACATTATAGACACATCTTTGTAGTCTTTTACCCTTTTCATAAAATAAACTCTAGCAGACATAATAATAATATGGCTTTTGAAATTAGGTATTACAATGCTAATTCATAACAAAGACGATATCGAATTCGTCACTGAATTCCCATGTCTTTTGGGACACCCTGTAATTTAATTTTTGTTTTTATTTCTTACACGAAATTTTGTTTTTCAATTAAAGGACTTCCATTGTCCAGCATTTATTTATTTTTGTAAAATACTGTTTGCAACAGTCTGCATTCTCCCTTGAGGCAGGGAAAATATATTCTACTACAAATTCAGAAAATTGCGTTGTTATGTCAACTCCCAGAATCACATTTTATTTAACGGAAAAATTGCTTTTCAGTTATTTAGCTATGAACAAAATATGATTTATCTAAATCCTTTATTTTTTCTTTTTTAAATGGAAACAAAATTATGTGCTCATTTGATAAAATTTGGAATAGAAACTCGAAAATAAGATAGGGGGAAAATTAATTAGAAAGGAGAGGGGGGAATACGAATGGTGGAGGGGGGGGGCGGAGATGGAGGGCAAGAAGAAGTTTCAATTTTAGAAAAACTTAAAGTTATATTTTCATTTTGAAACTAGAACAAAGACAGACAAAGTTTCTGTTGTCAAAGTTTATAAAGAAATGAATAATTTAAAATTAATTATAACCATCTGTAGCATGCAGAATTATTTTTATAAGCTGAGATCTAGAGCTTATTTTAGACTGGGTGTACTTTGCGCCCCTTTCATGAAGAAAATAACATTTTATCCATATTCGAGAATTGTTCTTTATTTCCTCAAAAAGATTTTAATTATTACTATTATTCAATTCATAGCATCTGTTTTAAAATGTATAAAAACACCCGAATTTTCAAAAATTTTGAGATCAATTTTATCAAATTAATCATGGACAATCGAGTATAGAGACAATCGAGTATAGAGACAATAGAGTACAATAGAGTACAGAGACAATAGAGTACAGGGACAATAGAGGACAGAGACAATAGAGTACAGGGATAATAGAGTACAGGGACAATAGAGTACAGAGACAATAGAGTACAGAGACAATAGAGTACAGGGACAATAGAGTACAGAGACAATAGAGTACAGAGACAATAGAATACAGAGACAATAGAGTATAGAGACAATAGAGTACAATAGAGTACATGGACAATAGAGTACATAGACAATAGAGTACAGGGACAATAGAGTACAGAGACAATAGAGTACAAAGACAATATAGTACATTAGATAAACGAAAGCAAAGTACAACGAATATTGAGTAAAGATCCATTAGATATTATATAATAGTCAGTCTATAAGTACAGATACCATACTTTGTAGAGCACAGAGCCAAAAGGATAAGTCTGTTTGTATATTTTATATATTTAGGTTAACTTTATAGAGTTATTTATAATTCCCCTACCCTACTTCTTCTAACCTAATATAATACCTCAAATTTGATCCTGGATCTAATCTAATAAGTTTGGTTAGTTCAACCTTTCAACCTTATTAATTCTAAAAGCTTTTAGGTTAAAGGATGTTCCTTGAAATCAGAAACCAGGAGATTCAGCTTTAAAATACTTTCTCTTCCGCCATCATTTGCTTTCATGGATGTTTTATTCTTTTCCTGGTTGGTTTGTCAAATCACTCAAGTGTTGATTACTTCCTATTCAGTTGATCACTTTCAGTTCAGTTCATCACTTCTTGTTTAGTTGATCACTTCTTGTTTAGTTGATTAATTCATGTTTAGTTCAGTTGATCACTTTCTGTTCAGTTGATCACTTCCTGTTTAGTTGATCACTTCCTGTTCAGTTGATCAGTTCATGTTCAGTTGATCAGTTCCTGTTCAGTTGATTAGCTCCTGTTCAGTTGATCAGTTCCTGTTCAGTTGATCAGTTCCTGTTCAGTTGATCACTTCCTGTTTTAAGGACCACTTCTTGTTCAGTCGATCACTTTCTGTTCAGTTGATCACTTCCTGTTCAGTTGATCATTTCCTGTTCAGTTCATCACTTCCTGTTTTGTTAATCACTTCCTGTTCAGTTGATCACTTCCTGTTCAGTTGATCACTTCCTGTTCAGTTGATCACTCCTGTTCAGTTGATCACTTCATGTTGAGTTTAGTTCCGATCAGTTGATTCAATTCTTGTTTAGGCAACATTTTGAAAAGGTGAGGACTCTCTAACAATTTCATTTTCTAGGACTCCCTGTTCCCCAATCCCGACGATGTGGTGATGTACGCTAATCCTTTCCTAATTGTATAGGCCATCAACTATACTGAGAGCGTACTGCATAGTATTTCAATATTATTATAACTAACTGAGCACACAGGTAGATAACTATCAAGGAGAATTGAATTCAATTCTCCTTGGAGAACTATAATCCCCTTGCAGCCCAATTCACATGGTTCATTTAGCGTACTATACCGTTTTGCTTTATTTATTCTGTGTGGGTTTTGTACAGCTTGCTCTAGCTCCTTGAGAGTCGGCGCGGTACTTGAAGTTTAAAGAGGTTCAAAGCACAATTTTTCTTTTAATACATATTTTCCTACAATTTCTCTACATTTATTTCGGTTTTGTACATTTGTTTATTAATGATTTGGAAAAGGGGTGACTATCTGTTTTCTGGTGTTTACTCTCAGCTAATATGCTTTCATCGTAGACAAAGTAAAACATACCATTACCGATTAATGGAGTGTAAACCATAAATGTTTTTACCCACATGTCTTCTTCTGTAGATGTTTAAATACTAAAAAGTGTATACAATGGTTTCAGAGTGCATCGGGCCACTGTTTTTATTAACAATTTAACCTTTAAATTTTATTGTTTATACATTTTACACCTACCAAATTTAAACAAGGTTTTTGCCAGACAAAAATCTTCAATTTGACTGATGCTAAAACCATTCCTGTGTTCATGTGAGATATCACAACAAATGTTGCACGTGGCTTTAACGGTTCTGTAAGTTTATAGATTGCTGAATTATAGACATAAACACGTTTGATTTCGAATATAAGAAACTGAATGCTTCTCACCATGGTTAGTCCGGGGTGGTTGGTCTTATTCACACTGATTCAGCAGTTCGGTCTTTAAACTGTTACTTTTTTATCACAATTTGACCACTAAGCGAACAAAAATCTCATTATTTTTCTTAATACTTTTTGGGGACCTCGGAGTAACCAAAACGAGAATGAGATGCGTTCGGTTTTTGTTTACAATTGTCTTATGATACTTTTTAATTAAAAAGTAAAAATTTCGCCAAACTGTGATTGAAAGTCACAGCTTGGTTGCCTTTTAAGAACTAAACTGTTAAACCTGCTGCTGTTAATGCTGCTGAATTACAGAAGAAAATGCGATTGAATACAAATTGAGGACACTGATCCACATCATAGCCTGTGTCTAGTCCAGGGTGGAACTTCTGATTTTCTAATCCATATATCTTTGCAACCCATAAGACTATGAGTTCTGTTTGATCAAATAATCGAAGTTAAAAATATCAGAGATTTATATCATCAGGTTGCAAATATATAGAGCCTTGAAAATCAAAGTTTGTTTCAAAGACTCCATTTCTATACATTTACAAAAATGAATGTTTTATTATCTTATTAAACCTAATAGATAAATGTTAATTGCACTTTTTTTATGATGTCACAATTTTTTGGGAAGCATAATTTCCCTGAAACTAACAAAAATTTAAATTAAAACACAATTAGGTCCAATTCAATGATATATTGTTTGATAAGTACTTACAGTAAACAAAGTCCTTAATTTGACTTTGCCTTGAGTTAAGCTGAAAGTTGGACATTAAACAAATACCTCAACAATAGATACAGGATACTTCATACTGGTTCCGGGACTACAGGACTATAGGACAAGGTAGACAGGTTACGGGACTACAGGAGTATAGGACAAGGTAGACTGGTTCGGGGACTACAGGAGTATAGGACAAGGTAGACAGATTAGGGGACTACGCAAGTATAGGACAAGGTAGACAGGTTAGGGGACTACACGAGTATAGGGCAATGTAGACAGGTTAGGGGACTACACAAGTATAGGGCAATGTAGACAGGTTAGGGGACTACAGGACTATAGGACAAGGTAGACAAGTTACGGGACTACAGGAGTATAGGACAAGGTAGACTGGTTCGGGGACTACAGGAGTATAGGACAAGGTTGACAGGTTAGGGGACTACAGGAGTATAGGACAAGGTAGACAGGTTAGGGGACTACAGGAGTTTAGGACAATGTAGACAGGTTCGGGGACTACAGGAGTATACGACAAGGTAGACAAGTTCAGGGACTACAGGAGTATAGGAAAAAGTTGACAGGTTAGGGGACTTCACGAGTATAGGACAAGGTAGAAAGGTTCCGGGACTACAGGAGTATAGGACAAGGTAGACAGGTTAGGGGACTACAGGTGTATAGGACAAGGTAGACACTAGAAAGGTTAGGGGACTACGCGAGTATAGGACAATGCAGACAGTTTAGATGTAAACGTTTTGATTTTTCTAGATTTTAGCTTTCGTTACGACAGTGTTCATCAAAAGTATTAACGTTTGAAACGTTACGTTGCACAGTATGAAATTTTATGGCATGAGTAACGTTACGTAATGAATTTTCTGCACTTGAATATTTTAAGCTTTAGTAAATGTTAGTGAAAAAACAGTAAGCTTCGTTACGCTTTTGCATTTCCCGTTTTAAAAAACTTTCCCAACGTTGCGTTAAAGCTTATGTAATATAACCACAATTTTTTAACGTTCCACTTTCATGCAAGGTAAATATTTTTAGAGACCTTACGTTACACTTTCACTTGGTTTAAGATCTAAAAGATGACAAACGTTTTGCTTTGATAAAACGTCATTGGGGCATAGTTCTGCACGTTACAATTCATTTCAGTGCAAAGAATATTTTTTGTTATGTTACGTTTCATCTTAACTTTTCCAATATAAACTCTTTTAATTACGTTTAGAAATCTTACTAAAATGCACCCTTTCTTACGATTTATCGAAACGTTATTGTGAAAACTTTTTTGTTACAACTGACAATCAAAACTGTTAATTTGTTTCGTTTTTAAGAAAGATTTAAAAAAATGTTCTATTAGTTGCGTTGTATAAAAATGTTCAAGCCTTAATGTTTTAAACGTTACACTTTATTAAAAAAATATTGTTTCTATATGAAAGCATTGCAAAAGTTTTTTAAATGAAAGTTTTTAGCATTAGACTTTTAACTCAAAGTGTGTCTTTAAGGGACTAGAGACGTAATTTCAAGTGACCTTCCATTTATGGAGTGGCATGTCCAGTAGGGGTGATCAATATTGGAATAGAGCCAACCGCCCACCGGAAGTCGCTTCGTTTTTACCGTAAGGCCACAAAAAAATTTAATTTTTTATTTTCATGTTATACATTATTTTCTTGAAAATTCAATGCTAAATTCAAATCTGAAAAGCATTTTAAAAAATTGAAAATTGAGTGAGTCAGAGCTAAAAAACTTGCCATAAGTTGGCCATAACTTCTTTAGATTTTAATATTTTTTAAAATGGTTTTGGAATCTGAATTCAGCATGAAATTTCCAAGAAAATGATGTATCATATTTATTTTTTGAAATATTTTTTTAGAACTTGTCAATTCGCAACCCTATGGACGATTTTGAATTTTTTTTTGATAACTATATTTTTATTAATTTAAAACGCAGCGACCTCAGGTGGGTGGCTGGCTGAGTTCTAAAAAAAGTCACAAATCAATCACCCTTAACGTCCAGCATACATTTACAAGATAGGAAAGCACTCCTAATTTTCAAATCATCAATCAGATAAAGGCATACACGTTATCATTGGGAATCTTGCATAGCCCTCTTTAAATGGAGGATCACTTGAAATTATCATCGTGTATTTGACGAGCTCAAAAAATAAACATGTTTTCGGACACTTTATAAAATGAGTTAAAATTCAGCAAGGCAAACAGTAATGTGGAACAGTAATTCTAAATTAATTTAGATTAGTTTAGGGTTAATTTTTTCTTTTTTTACGCAATGCAGACTGACCCTTTTCTTCTATCTAACAGAATTCATAGTTTAAAATATTTAAGGTCTACAACATTGGGTAGCAAAGATATAGGGATTAGAAATATAAGTTTGTTGGTTTATCAGTTACATTTCACACTATAGTAACTTTGAATATTGATTATTGAGTATAACTTTTTCTACTGTCCGGCATCCATCCATATATTGTTAGTGTTACTAACTGGTGTTGTATTTACATATGTAAGCCTTTAATGTAATTCTGGTACCAAATGTTCCGGAAACCGGAAATTTTGGGAACGATTTTCCGGAAAATTTCCGGAACGATTTCCGGAACGATTTTCCGGAACGTTCCGGAATTCCGTAACGATCCGTAATTCCAGAACAACGTTCCGGAAATTTACGTTTTACGGAAAAAAATTCCGGTTTTCCTAAACCTTTTCCATAATGGAAAGGGAAAAAATTTCCAGATCATTTCCGTACGTAAACCGTAACCCGGAATTCCGGTAAAAACCCTATTAACAACTCAATTCCTTTAGACATTCTTATCTAACAGAAGTCATAGCTTGAAATATCAAAAGTCTAAAACACCAGCTTGCAAAGATGTAGAGATTAGAAAATCATAATTTGTGGCGAATTTTTAGTTTTTTTGTTTTTTTTTTATGTTACTTACAATGTGATTAAAAAAGCGGCATTAGCTTTAGTTTACAAACCACAATGAAAATGTTTTCAGAGTTCATGTTTGGGGTTAAAAAATATCAAATTAAGTAAGACAAGTGCTAAATTTTTTTTAACACAAACAACGCGAAATAAAATTATTTAACATTTTTTTCTTTTTAAAAAGAAATCGATTAAAAAATCATTTTTTTTCTATTCTAAAGTTTCATAAAAATCTATTGATGAATAAAAAAATAACACGCATTTTCCATTTGATAAAATATTGTTGCATTTTAGTAAAAATCTACATTTCTAAATTTGTCAATCTAAAATATGAATCATGCCAACTGAAGTTATGATTTCAAGTAGTCAATTAACATGAAACCCAGCATTTGTTTTTGTTCACAGACCCGTTCCACCTAATAAGTTGATTTTTTGCTATTAGTAAATCATTTGCTTTATTACAGAAAATGCATATGTAAAATTTCTTAATGTCGTCTTCCTTTTCCAGAGTATCAGTGGGTTTCATCAAACAATGGCAAATCAAAAACCTTTAATGTCCAAAAAACATTTATAAGATTTGAATTTTCACTAATAGCATGTTACAAAAAAAAACTCGTTTACATTTTAGAAAGGAACAAAGTTTTTTTTTCAAATTTACGAATCCCTTTATCTTTCCAACCCGATGGTTTAAACCTTGTAAATTTCAATTCTAATGGTCTACGACATCGGGTTTCAAAGATATATTACATGAAAATTAGAGTTTTTGGCATAAACTCATTTTCTTTAAACTTGAAATGAAAAACCATAAGTCTTCGCTCTTATAATCATCAGAATTATTGTTACACTTTTGAAATTAAAACTCAGCCCTCATTGTCCAACGTTTTATGAACAATATTTTCATCAGACATATATCTAACGTTAGACTAATCAATTTAATATTTAGAGAAAAGTTATGAAACGTTTTGATTTACAGAATTACAGTTTTTTAAATGTTATGCGTTACATTATTAAAATTTTACTCTGTAAAAAAAACTTTCGTTTCCTTATTATTAAAATAATAACCCGTTTCAAAACGTTTTCATAAACAGTAATGCATTTTTCAGTTATACTGCGTTACACTTTTTATAAGTTGAACTTTGAAATAGAAATCCTTTCGTTACAATATTCAATCAAATCACAATTAATTTTTCAAGCGTTAGACTTTCAGGCTCCCCTTGGAAACAAAACATTTCTTTACGTTATGGTCAAAAAGTTGTAGATATTAGAAAAATAACATTACATTTCCACAAAACGCTAACGTTGGGGATATGTTCCTCTAATGTAATGTTAGGTATGAACTCCTATAACGTTAACGTTTAACGTTCACGTTATATAGAATATATCCAGACGTTACACATTATTGTAACGTATCGTAGAAAAACGTACATTTTACGTTAAGTTACACTATCATTGACATCTCTAGTAGACAGGTTCGGGGACTATAGGAGTATGGCGGGAGGAACTATGACTCTCTTAAGCGAGAGCATAGTGACTAGTGTTTATGGCAAGGGTTGTTATTTTTTTTTGAAAATGATCTTAAACGATCGTTTTTTGTTTCTTTTTCAATCGTTTTCAAAAACGATCGTTTCGTTTTCGGAAAAAATGATCGTTTTTAAAAACAACCCACTTATTTTGAACTTTTGGAAAACTAATAACGATCGTTATTGAAAACGATCGTTTTTATAAAACGATTTGCGACCGTTTTTTATATGATTGATTTTTAAAAAACAATAATTTTTGAAAAACGTTTGTTTTTGAAAAAAAATTTTATTGACAATTTTGTTAATGATCTTTAACTAAGGGTCGTCGTTAACAAGTGTTAACAAAGGGTCTTCGTTAATGATTGTTAACAAAGGGTCGTTATTAACGATTGTTAATGAAGGGTTGTCATTAACGATCTTTAACGAAACGACGAACTTTATAAAAACGGTCGTTTTTGGAAAAAACTATAGTTTTTGAAGAAAAAAATTACGTGCAACTTTATTGAATGTCGTCTTACATGAAGTTTAACAGTTGTGGGGGAGCGAAAACTTCTTGTTATTTTCTTAAAAACAACTCAATGATTAGTACAGATGCCCTTCAGGCCGGTTTCCTCTCTTCGTTAACAATTGTTAATGAAGGATCATTGTTAATGAAGGGTTGTTGTTAACGATCGTTAACAAAGGGTTGTTGTTAACGATCGTTAACAAAGGGTTGTTGTTAACGATCGTTAACAAAGGGTCGCTGTTAACAATCGTTAACAAAACGACAGATTTGATAAAAACAATCTTTTTGAAAAACGATTGTTTTTAAAAATGATCTTTTTAAAAAACTATCGTTTTGTTTTTGATTTTTCATCATCGTTTTCATAAAGAAACGATCGTTTTTCAAAAGAATGAAAACGTTAACATTCCTAGATATGGCTGTTGAATTTCAGTGGTGAAACATAACTACTCCCTAGCATCTGTGGCAGCAGTGAATGCTAACACCTTAGAAGACTGGAATATATTTGGGATCTCACCTACCTACCTGAGATCTGGTTGGTATGTGCACGTCTCAAAACAAATGCGTATGCCGCACTTCTGACTGTGACACACTTACTGACTTACAGTTGGGGTACAGTGCAGGGTCCTCTCCCCTGTGGCTTTACTAGAGAGTGATTCACGAGATGAACCTAAGTACAGAACATAACCTGATGGACTCACATGATGACTCATGTGCGGACTATGGACATCCTTTTTCTCCTGGGGGGATTCCAAAGTGAGGGTGGGGGAGGGAGGGGATGTGGAGAAGCAAGGGGATGGAGGATAGGAGGGAGGAACAATATGAGATCTTTGTTATCAAACTTTTGGGAACAGGCGGGGCCTGTCAGTGCATATGGCTAGGATACACAAGGAGGTAGTTGATCAGGCAACCAAAAAAGACCATAACAGTAGAAGATTGGTGTGACGGACACCAGCTGAGTTAATATCTTAGCAGAAAAGGAGGCTGCATTGCTGAAGAAGGGAGTGAGGTTCATGAATGAAGCACTTTATCTTCTCTGCCTGGGAAGATCTCTGGAAGCAATAAAGGGACAGAGAAGGAGTAAGGCTGAACTGGTGATGATAACTACAGAAGGTTTGCACATTGCTGGAGACTCGGATAAAGGGGCTTCAGTGGAGGGAGAGGAGGGAAGTGGTGAGGGACACTGGAAAGGACTCTAGGACATCTGAACCAAAGAATGGAACCAGAAAGACAGAACGACTGAAAGAACCCTTGTCTGGGGACTGAAGGGAGGGCGAGAGGACTGGCAAACCCAAGGAGAGACGCTCTGAGAGAGGGATAGCGACAGACTAACATGACAGACTCACAACCTGTAGGCAAAGAACATTTACCAGCAGATGTGGCTGAGCCCCTTCAAGACGTGGAGGAGGAAGTACAAAGAGAATATCAAGAGGAAGGAGGGGACGGGGAGAGTAGTTTTATATGGACGCAGGATGTTTATATGCAGGAGGAACTTGTTCAGTTCCACAACGAATCCTCTAACGCAACTACTCAGAAGAAGAATGCTACATATGAACTTTGTCAGATTCTTATGGAGCATTTGGAACTGTACAAGGAAAAGATTAGTGTAGTTTGGGACTCTGACGAGGAGAAGGGAGTGGGTTCAGACAGGAAGGTAAGTTGGTCAAGTGGGTAAGGTGGGAAGGAAACCCAAAACCAAAACCAGTAAGAAATCCAGATAAGGACAACCATTTAGAAGTAAAATGCATGAGAAGGCAAGATTGAGACGAGTGAAGCCCTTCACGCTGCATCCAAGCAGTGTTATAGAAGTCTCAATAACTCAGAATGATAACATATTTTCACAAGTTTATTTATTCATATGTTACTCGTTTAACATACTAAGAATGACTAGTGTAAAATCCTGTTTTGAACAAGTTTGCGAAATATCAGTGAAACTGTTTGCGCATTTATGCAAACTCAATTCTAATTTTAACATTTAGGACAAAATCATATTTTCTTATAACTAAAAGTCAGGCTTCTACAGTTCTCCCTCCCAAGTTTCAGGCATGGTGCAGCAGGACTGAGACTGAAAATAATCCATTAGAAACTGCTACTTTCTTGGGACGTCCCATATTTGGAGGTTCTTCTAGAGTAGGTGCATCAATTGAGATCACTGCTTTCAGCCTGTCTATTGAGACATTATCTTCACGATTACCAATTTTAATTTTAAAATATTTAGATTTCTTTTTTAATACTTTAAAAGGTCCTCTGTAGAGCGGA
>NW_019396758.1:0-29642 GCF_000591075.1 Eurytemora carolleeae
ATAATGAATTTCGTTGAACATTAAGAAAACATCTCATCTTCAAATCTTCCAATTTCCTGTCCATGAAAAATACCAAAAAAAAATTTTCTTACAAAGCTTCGATTTTTTTTTGTCAAGAAAAAATTGAAAATTATTCATATTAAATTAAAGAATGTATCTTAAAGAAGCGTATCAAGAGAATTATCTCTTTGTCGGTAAAAGTATGTAATAAGTAAATCTACTGTCTAGAAAAATCTGTTGGACATTTTTAAAAGATTTAGATTTCTCTGACCAGGATAAATATCTAAATTGATTATTCTGAAAAATTCTGATTTGTCCTGGAAAAATTCTGTTTTGCACAAGAAAAATACTGATTTTTCCGGGGAAAAAATCTGTTTTTTTTCCAGGAAAAAGTTTGGTTGCCACGTGCAGCTCTTCGTTTGTCTGAAGCTCCCTGGGCAGAAGAACTTGAAGCAGTTGAAGAGTATCCAATCCTTCAAGATACTGATCAGGACTTACAGATTCCAGGTAGTGTAGATTCAGTTGAGGTGGATTTGCAATCCTTCAAGATTACAGATTCCAGGTAGTATATGTAGGTACAGTTTAGGCCGAAACGACATTATTGATTTGATAAAGGTATTTAATTGGTATCACTGTGAATCGAACATTGACATCTCTGCATGAACGATCCCTTAAAGCTAAGCCTCCTGTCTCTTAAACCCTATAATATCTTTTTAAACTAAGAATTTCTTTTATTTGAATTTCTGTGAAAAACGTTTTATTATTACAGGAGGGGTTGATATGTCGTGTGCCAGTCTGGACTACGATGAGTCTGATGATGATTTAAGGAAGGAAGATATCAGTTTTACAGGTGATACTATCTTCCCCCTTCCCTTTCAGTTTTACAGGTGATACTATCTCCCCCCCCCCCTCCCTTTCAGTTTTACAAGTGATGCTATCTTCCCCCCCCCTCACTTTCAGTTTTACAGGAATACCATTTTTACTCCCCCCCTTTCAGTTTTACAGGTGAAACCATTCCTTCCCTTTACAGTTTTACAGGTAATACCATGTTTACCATCCCCCCCCCTCCCTTTCAGTTTTACATTTAATAACATTATCCCCCCACACCTTTCTCCTCAGTTTTACAGTTTTAATGTAGGTCTTCATGGAAAGGAATTAAATCATTGTCATAAACGCAAATTCTCTAATCTCTATATCTCTGCAACATAAATGTGTAAAACTTTGAAGATCATTTGATTTAACAGAATTCACGGCTTGAAATATCTAAGGTCTTCGCCATTGGGTGGAAAAGTAAAAAAATTTGCTCTTTAAAACCTAATCAACATTTTTACACTAGGAGAAAAAATATGGTAAAATCTATTTTACAGTAGTATGTAACTTCTCTCAGGGTTAACTGGCATAAGGAAAATAAATAAAATGTTTAGAAAACCATTTTAAATTTTTTAATCCCTTTATGATTTTTGTGGAACATTAAAAAATTATAGAAGTTTTTAGCAAAAAGAATCTTGATGTTATTTCTCATCAGTGCTTACAAGTTACAAAGATATTTTGACAATGATTCACATATATCTTTACACACAAAAGCGTATTGCATATTAAACTTCTCCTTCTTGTTTAATTCTCAAAATTAGATTTTAGAAAAACTTATTTCTCAAATTATCTCTATTATTGTTACTGTTTAACAATGGTTAAAACAGAAAATATAATAAAGAAAATAAAAGATAATTTTCCAAAAATTAATATTGTTTCTGAAACATGATATCTATATAAAAAGTACATAGATAGATACATTAAAAAAAACATTTTTGTTGTATTTACGACATAAACTCATAATTTAGTCATTGAACTACATTTAGCCTATGACCCTTCCAAAATTAAAAGTTACAATTTTTTAAAATATACAATTTCACAACCGAAAAGACAGAGTCCGAATTTAATGAATTTGAGCCACGTCTCAAATCCGCCAAAACCGGTTTCAATTGAGCGCCGGCTTAAATCCTTAAACAATCAATTAAATTTTAAAGGGAACCAATTATATTTGAGCCGTGTCTCATATTTAAGCCGCGGTTCAAATTCTTTAAATTGGGCCTCAGGTTACATTGCACGTCTTTTACTAGCAAACTCCAACTTAAAAAAAAAATTTAATTTTTCGTTTATATTAAATTTAGTCAAATGAACATAAAACACAGCAAATGTGCAGTGTTCACAGACCCGTTTCAGTTAATTAAGTTTATTTGCAAGCCAATGGTAAAATTATTTAATTTAGAACACCAACATTCAATATAGGTTGCATACTCCACAGTTTTATTGGTCCCGGTGTATTAACTTGAAATCTTTGAAAATGATTTTAGGAGAATCTGAATCTGGTTTAACAGTCTCTAGATCAATCTCCTTGGATGCTGGAGCCCTTGCAGGTCGAAAAAAAAATATTTTTATTATTTTGTAAAAAGTAAATTTTGTTAATTATGTCCACAGTTCCCTATTAAAGTCAAACAAACGATTAAATTTCATCGGACGAGGAAAGGAGTTATTGCATTGCACCTTTGTATTTTCTGCAGGGTGTCTTAATAAACATGGGAAGTGAGAGACGAAAAGAAGGTCGTCATTGATTTCTGATATTAAATAAATGGCAAAGAAAGTATAAAAATGAGGCTGTACGTCTGACGAGCTTTTCATCAAATAAATTGAAATTTGTACTTATTTTGCAATATCTCCATATATTTTGAAGATACAAAATGGTTGATAACATTTTGAAAATCTAGAGACCTGGCGTTTTCATATATTAGATGAATAAGCTAAAATACTGCAATAATTGTGTTTATGAAAACATGACGCCTGGATCGATGACGATATACAACTTGTCGTCACTGAATTCCTATGTTTATTTGGACACCCTGTTTCTAGGCGAATTGTTGAAACGAAGCAGTACTTCTATATCCCGTGGGAGTAACAACAGCTCCGTAGAACCCGGTCTTGGTCGAGCTTACTCAGAGGGGGGACCTTGTTCAGCTCCTGGGTCCCCTAGGTAGATATATCCTAAGTGAACTGAGACCGAATTTAAAGAATTTAAACCACATCTATGAACTGTCCAAAACCGGTTCCAATTGAGCGCCAGCTCAAGTCTCGAACACAATTTTAGTGGAACCAACCATGTTTGAGCCGCGCCTTAAATTTGAGACGCGGCTCAAATTCTTTAAATTCGGTCTTAGGGAACTTTAGAAGTGGATACCCTTAATCCCGATTGCTTAATTTGAATATCCAATGTGGTGTGTGGACACTTATAATTCACTCTTTTTCTTTCTTTTTGGATATTCCTGAACAGATTCCGACCAAGGAGAGTTATCTCTTTAAATGGCGCGAAAGATTTCAAATTTCCCGTCTTCTGATTGGCTGTTCGGATGTCTTCATACGCCACTCTATTGGTTGAATATTACACAGTTTTCAGGGTAGAAACTAAAAATTAAATTAATCTTGAAATTGATCAACAGAGGAGATCAAGCATTGATCTCAATATTCACAATTCTAATGTTTTCAGTTCTGAGCTGGGAACTTATGAATGTTGGATATCGGGATTAATGCTTGATCCACTCTTTTTTCTTAATCTCCAGATTAAAAAAGGCTTGTTCACCTCTTGTTATTAATCTCCAGATTAATTAACCGAACGGGATTAAGGATATCCCATTCTAAAGTTTTCAGTTCTGGTCCCCTAGGTAGATATATTCTATATATTGGTCCCGATTTTGGATAAATGCAAAGCTAACAATAATGATCACATTTGACCCGGTATTTGTCGTCTTTTTTCCCAAGAAACCATGTAACGTTATGTAAATTTAAGTAGCATATACGTTAGAGTATTTTCTCGTTAGTGAATTGTTAAAATTAACATTTAAAATACTCAAAAAAATTATTCTAAATTTGCATGTGTCCCACTGCAATATGGATGATGGATATATTCATTTTGCAGACTTAAAAGTTACAGGGGTACCTACAAATGACAAGACTGTAAAGCCGACCCAAAACTCGTAAAATATGACAATTTGAAGGTTGATTTTTGGTTTCTGTATTCAAGTGTGTATTTTGATGGTTTACCAACTGATCAAAAAAGCCAGTTTTGGCCCCCAAAGAACCCTGAATGCAAGAAAACAGACTAAACAAATGCCGTAGAACCGTCTATAAAGTCTCATTCTTTGTGAGTAACCCCGTTCAAGTAAACACTTGTACACGGGTTCATCTTTTATTGTTTAGATCCTTACCAGCCACACCTCACAAATATAAGAAAGGAGATATTGTGTCTACGCCCTCAGGAACACAATATATAAACTCATCATTTTTTAAAAATAATTAAAATATTAGAATTCAAGTTTTTTAGCAATAAATCCAAGTTGAATATTGCTGTGGTTACAGGTATTCGGAAAAAGTTTAATGGAAAGCAGTGGAGAAGACTTTGCTCAAAGGAAGGTTGTTCAAAGGAATCCCAAAGGCGAGGTTATTGCTCCCGCCACTTGAGTCTCAAGGGCAAGGTGTACGGTCAAAACTCAACCCTTGCTACCAACACCTATGCCGGAACAACGCTAATTATTGGCAGCCCAGGGTTAGATTTAACCTCAACCCCTCTAGGTCAATCCACGCCACTTTCTACCCAAAGGAGTCTTTCATTATCTACGGAGGAAAATGATGCTGCTAAAATGGAGGCAGCAAACCTTCTTGTATCCTTGTCTGGATCCCGTAGTTCTACTCCAGCAGGATGCTTCTCCCCAAACAATGCTCAGCCAAGTCCATCGCTGCGAACCATGACAAGTCCTAAATCCTTACCAGGTTCCCACCATAATATGTTCCTACCCATTGTCACCCCCGGACATCAGATGCTAGATCCAAGATGGAGATCTCCTGCCATAACAACAGCCTCCCCTATTCCCACAAGCTTTATTGCTAAACCGGGGCATGGGCTGATCCGACCTGAGCTTGTTCGGCCGATGAAGATAACAAAGATACTGCCTCCTGCTCCTATTCAAACATCTACTGAGATTATAAGGCTAAACTCCAGCCAAGCAGACAAGATCATTGTATCAATGATACCTGCCACTCAGATTTCATCTCCATCAACCCAGATCAGAACAAGTTTTGGATTAAAGAGCAATTCACTAGTTACCATGAGCTCCATCCCTGCAACCCCCAATGCTATCCCCATGACAACTTTTCTGAGTGGTCAAAGCGTAATCAACCCGCAGACCATCACTGTAATACCAGTAACAGGGACTCTTCCTGGTAAACCTCCAGATCTACCCAACAGTACAGCAGCCAATACGGTTTACTATGTTATACCGCAGAAGGGTATAAACATTGCACGTCCCATGCTACCTGTGTTGAGTACAGGAATGAACGGTCCACAGGACCAGGACAAGTCAGTAGCAATTCACATTCCAGACAGGGGCACCAATGACCCCAATAATGGCAGCTCTATGCCCCTGCTCATCAAAACAGGGGCGTCACAAATTGTTCAGAATCCTGTTGCAAGCTCTGGGACTCAGCTTGTTGTTCTCTCCAATGGTTCCATTTCATCTGGAAATCCCCCAAACCCCACAGCGCTACTGCCAGTAATAACAGTGGCAAAGGCAGTAGCGTCAACACCAGCCACAATAACAACTAAGGTAACAGAAAACACCTTAAACTGGGAACTTTTGTATTGGATATATATAGTCCTCTCCCTTGATGTTGATATCCACTATGGACACTTTAATTAGAGGGTCTTTAAAAACAAGCCCTTTCCATATTTTCAATTTAGATTTCCTCCCCTGATCAATGATCAAGCTCCCTTCAACCACTGACTGGGTAACGTTTACTAGATATGAATAAAGATTAAATTAATTCAAAGATCAACAAAATATTGAGATCAAGCATTGGTCTCGATATCCACAATACAAGGGTTCCCAGGTCGAAGAACATATTTAAAGGGAAAATGACAGTTTATGAAAAGAAAATGGACTCTAAAAAAGTCAAATTTAAATCAGATGGAGTTCTTAGATATTTTAGAGGTTCAGACTATTACTAAACCATTCTCATTAAAAAGACTTTTAGACATTTAGTTATCGGTTTTAAGATATTTATTTAAAGTTTTGTAGTTTAAAAAAATGTTTAATATTTATTAATGTTTGTTGCACATTTTTCCGGTTTTTTAATAGTAATTAGTTGGTCTGATTGATTTGGGTTTCTTCTTAGAATAAAATAATTAAACTTTAAATTGCCATGAACTTGTTTAAAGGAAATTTAAAATAATCTATAATCATATGAAAGTGACTTTTTGAAAAAAGAAACAATTGGTTGTAATTATTCCAACTGATATATTTTCCAGGTTGAGAAATTAGAGGATCCTGGAACTAACTCTACCCTTACAGTTTACCCCTGGCATTCTCTAGTACCATTCATCACCACAGCAAACCCAACAGGTAGGGCACTATGGACTAGAGTCAATTTAACTTCGAACCAGACCAACCCCTTGTACCAGGCTTACTGACGCAGGGCATGTACTGGCCCAACGCCCTGTACCAGTCTTACTGACGCAGGGCAAGTACATGGACCAACCCCTTCTACTGGCCTTACTGACGCAGGGCATGTACTGGACCAACCCCCTATACCAGCCTTACTGATGCAGGGCAAGTACTGGACCAACCCCCTGTACCAACCTTACTGACGCAGGACAAGTACCGGACCAACCCCCTGTACCGGCCTTACTGACGTAGGGCAAGTACCGGACCAACCCCCTGTACCAACCTTTCTGACGTAGGGCAAGTACCGGACCAACCTCCTGTACCGGCCTTACTGATGCAGGGCAAGTACCGGACCAACCCCTTATACCATCCTTACTGACCCAGGGAAAGTAGCAAGTACCAGACCAACCCTATCTTATGCCGGCTCGGTTTCAACTTTAATAGCGCGGCCAAACTTTTTACAGTACATAGCCTATCATTGGCCTATATTTGATATTCCCCACTAGCTTAGTTTAGTGTAAGGTAAGGATCGTTTACACTAGTCGATAAAATGAACTGCAGAGTAATCTTTATTTTTTATTTTTTCTCGTTTCGTTACAAAAGGTGTTGGTCAGTTTTGGGTTTAGACCGAACCTTCGTTAACGACATATACCTTTACAATAGAATGTCAAAAAATATATTAAAAAAAAAATAACAAAGTCGGAATATCGGTCACAAGCATTAAAAACATATACATATATATTAATAAGTTTCTCTTAGTGCAGAATCTTTAAAAGAATTATAGCGTACACAATTCAAATTTAATTGTGGAAACATTTAGAAAAACGATTGCTTTCAATATGGACGTTTCGTTTCCTGATTTTTAAAAGATCAAACAAACATTTCGTTAAACGAAGGGATAGTTTTAAAAAAGAAACATCAAAAACGAAACGAAAAGCTATAGTTTTTTTGCTTGTTTTTATAATTAATTAACAATCTTACCTTTAGGAACCATCTCCAGCCCCTTGAATAACCACAGGGGCTCCAACAGCTCTAATCCCTCCAACTACCAGGAGGGTGGAGGAGGACCTGGAAAACCTCCTCCGAAAGCCTTGGATAAGGATGGAAGTATGGAGGGAAGTAATGGATCTGGTAGAGGAGACAATGATGTCCCTCCCTCTCCTGGGGGTAGTTCGGTTGAGGGAGAGGAGGATGTTTTCTTTCATGACAATGCACTTCCTTCACCAACCAACCATACTGAAGGAAAACTGATTTACAATTTAAAATATTAGTTTCTTAAAGGGACTGTAAGCGTGAAGTGTGCATGCAAAGATGTTGATGACCTGTTTACAACGGTGCCCTTTAAAGCTTTGTCTGATAAAGTATGATTTAGATATTAATGTTAACAATTTTGAAAATTGATTATTTTCAATTATGGTTTACAAAATTGACTTGCGAATTTCTACTGCTGGGAAAACATATGGAACTGATCAAATTTACCTTCTTTATTCCTAGAAAAACGACATTATTGATCAGATAGCGGTTTTAAGGGTATCCCTGTGAATCGGGCATTACCGTCTTTGCAAGGACGCGGTTACTTGAAATTAATTTAAAGTGACATTTAGCGCGATCTACATTTATAATAAAGATATCCTTTAATATCGTTTAACTTGGTTCCCATCAAAAGTTATGGAGCACAAAGAAAAGGAAGTTGACAGAAATAATCCCTTTTTTATCTCCAACTCAATGATAAAAATCTGCTTTTGCCCTTTTTTTTTGGAAAGGGGCAAAGGAGTTTATACGCACATGCCGCGTAGAATTACAAGAAAAAAAGAGAGTCCCCTAGCCTGTCCTAGTCGCGGGCTTGGCCCAGAAAGTGCCTTAACCTCACCTAACCCTAAATTATGTGCTAATCTCTCTCTTTCTTGTAATTCAACGAGGCAAACGCGCGTAACTCCTTTAGGCAACTGCCTTTTTTACGAAGTTTTTGTGTTGAAAATGCATTAAAAAAGTAAGAAAATATTATTTTTTTAAAAATCATACTTAAGAATAAAAACGAAAATGATATGGTTTTTAAATATCGCAAAAAATCCATTAAGATGCTTTAAAACTTTTCTAAAAACTGATAACATATGCTAATGAACTTTAAGTAAAATTTTTTTAAATGACAAAAATTAAAAATAAATCTGGTTTTAGGCGGCGCTTCTGCAGGCAAACTGGGCCGAATTCGTCGACCAATGAATGCATTTATGATTTTCAGTAAACGACATCGACCCCTGGTTCATCAAAAACATCCAAACCAAGACAACAGGTAATTCATAATTTTTTACTTCAATAAATTTCATTATTTTGAATATTTTAATTTCAATCCGGACTTAATAACTTAAAAAATAAATCATTATATGGAGTTTCTAGAATTAAGGAACTAAACTGTTCACTATTTTGTTTTATTGGTTTTGTAAATAAAGAAATAAGTTTACAGTTTACAGTTACAGGGAACACAAAATGGGTAATTAAGTTAAATGGTTAATGCGTAAGTTTTGTAAATTTTCCTACCATTTGTGAGTTGCCCTTTAGCTTAGAGTTTTGCGCATTTTAATCAAATTAAGTACCGACCTAAAAAAGAAAGAATTTTTTTAAAAGCTATATTAAAATAATTTTAACCATTTCCATCCTAGAACTGTTTCGAAGATACTGGGTGAATGGTGGTATGCTCTAGGGAACCAGGAAAAACAAAAATATCACGATCTGGCCCATCAGGTCAAAGAAGCACATTTTAAGGTAAAAAACATTATTTTTTTAATGTTGATCAGTAATCGCTTTTGTATTTATTTTAGTCAATTATTACAAAATTCTTTCAATTGAAACTTAACTATTTCAATTATTTGGATGTAAAGACGATGCTTGTGTCCCTGTGTGTCAATTATAGCCGAAGTAATAGCTTGTTTGATATCTACGCTTGTGTCCCTGTGCGGCTTTTAGAGCCGAAGTAATAGCTTGCTTGAAAGCTGCGCTTGTGTCCCTGTGTGGCATTTAGAGCCAAAGTAATAGCTTGTTTGATAGCTACGCTTGTGTCCCTGTGTGGCATTTAGAGCCTGATTTATAGCTTGTTGATAGCTAAGCTTGTGTCCCTGTGTGGCATTTAGAGCCAGGTGGGTTGATTTATAGCTAGTTGAAAGCTGAGCTTGTGTCCCTGTGTGGCTTTTATAGAGCCAGGTGGGTTGTGTCCTTGGGTAGCGGACTGGTTGTGCCTGGACTGATACAGTTTTGAGAGTACAGCATTTACTACAGGGTGTCCAATCACATCTCATGAACCCTTGGACCGGTTTACTCCAAATTGTGATAAGAGAGCTCAGTAGAACCAGGGGCACATTCTCAACCTGGTTTAAAACTTCTAAGCTGAGTGGGTTAACTTGTATTGGGAAAACTCCTGGCAATGCTGGGTTCCCAAGCTAGACTTACACAAGCTTTAGACCTCGATATGTCAACCACATAGGAAAATTTAAGAGGAAGAACCCGAAGAAACTTATGTCCAATTCTTAATCTTTTTAATTAAAAAGATTTTATTTGATTTTTATCAGGCGCATCCTGAGTGGAAATGGTGCAGTAAGGATAGAAGAAAATCCTCAAGTTCCAAATCTGATAATGGACAGGGGGATGAGGGGGCGGGGGAATGGGAGGGCAGGAGGAGAGATGAGGAAGGGAAAAGGGAAGATGAAGGTGAAGGAAGGCTGGAAGAAGACAGGGATTTTGAGGATTTAAAATGCAGGGAAAAGGTATCAGACGCAGACACAGACATAGGTAATATTTTTAAATATTTGAATCTATGTATAAAGTTGTAATCTCTGTTTGTTTGTTTGTATGTCCGATCATAACTCGATGAGTCACTGTCCAACTTGGGAACTAGTTGTAACCACAGAAACGTTCTTAGCTTGGTTTTAACGTCGTAAATTGGGGTGGTCGACTTTTTTTAAAATCTAATATTTTATGGCAGTAAATTGAAAAATATATTTTCTTTTTAATTTCTAATATCATTCAAAAAAGATTTCATTGAAATATTTTGTTCATTTTTGTTGTTGCAAGTATATTTTTCTTTGTCGTAGTGTAAANTTATTTTATTATTGTTCGTTTTTTTAACATAAAACATTTTATGAAATAGAGTCAGAGTCGGAACAATGGCACCAGAAATCTAATAATAGCCTCGTGCAAACTATACGACCAGCATTCCAGGTATATAATCATAACCAGACTCGGGCAAACTATACGTCCAGCTTTCCATGTATATAATCATAACCAGACTCGGACAAACTATACGTCCAGCTTTCCAGGTATATAATCATAACCAGACTCGGGCAACGTATACGTCCAGCTTTCCAGGTATATAATCATAAACAGACTCAGACAAACTATACGTCCAGCATTCCAGGTATATAATCATGACCAGACTCGGGCAAACTATGCGTCTGCAGCTTTCCAGGTATATAATCATAAAAAGACTCGTGCAAACAATATGTTTAGCTTTCTAGGTATATAATCATAACCAGACTCGGGCAAATTATACGTTCAGCTTTCCAGGTATATAATCATAACCAGACTCGGGTAAACTATGCGTCCAGCTTTCCAGGTATATAATCATAAACAGACTCGGGCAAATTATAAATTAAGCTTTCCAGGTATATAATCATGATTCCGAAATCATAGATAAGAAATTTTATCGATAGGATATTTCATAGATAGATATTTCATAGACAGGATACTTCATATATAGGATATTTCATAGATAGGGTATTTCATAGACAGGATATTTCATAGACAGGATACTTCATAGATAGGATATTTCATAGATAGGATATTTCATCGATAGGGTATTTCATGGATAGGATATCTCTAATCATAGATAAGAAATTTCATCGATAGGATATTTCATAGATAGATATTTCATAGACAGGATACTTCATATATAGGATACTTCATAGATAGGGTATTTTATAGACAGGATATTTCATAGACAGGATACTTCATAGGATATTTCAAAGATAGGATATTTCATCGATAGGATATTTCATGGATAGGATATCTCTTAAAAGATGAACATTTGGGTGTATGTGGATTTTTTTTGCACAGAATCCACAGAACGTAACACAAACGATAAAAAATGATATTTTTTCCAGATTCAGCAAAACTGTGAAACTGATGGAGTGAAGTTGAATCGGTCCTTAAACAAACCCTTTCATCCTTCAGGGTCAGGGGCATTCAAACAGATGCCAGCCAAGTCTGAGGTTGGTAACATTCACTTTATTTACTTTTTTGGTATAGACGCAACTGATATTATTTGTAAGGGGGGGGGATNTACTTTCATGATGACATAAAATTTTAAACAAAATTTTTTAGAATTTCAAAGAAAGAAACTTTGATAAAATCTTCGCCATGTCTTCATTTTTATCGTTCTTTTAAATTAAAGTTGCGCATTTGTTTGTGAAGGGATACTATTAACACAAATAATGGGATGTCAATGACGACCTGAACAACCTAAAAATATAAATATAACATAAGGGTTTCTGTCGTATTTTTTAAGTTATATTAAAATCCCGTAAACAATGATAAAATTAACATTGGTAAAGAAAAAAGACTAAATAAATTTTGCATAGTCGTCGTTGCAGTCTCATCCTTTGATTGTAACCCGTGTCCCGTATATTTCCACAGAAATAATCAAGTCTGTAATTCTAATAATTTTGCTAACTTCAAGTTTAAAAAAAAATAAGTAAAAATCTCGAGTAAACCGCATTTTTTTCAACTAGCATTGTTTAATCGATTCATTGTTTTCTTTAGGATCCAGTTCTCTTAGGAGAGCATGGTTTAAGCAGTTCACAAAGTAAAGCCGGACAATTTATTATCATCACACAGGTTCAGGAATCACAAGGGAAGAAATCCACAAATCTACCAACAACAATATCTACTGGCGGCCATTTTAACAATATGGCGCCCAGTGGGCAATTCATAAATGTTCAGAATGGCGGACAGTTGGTTAATATATCAACCAGTGGACAATTTACAACACTGACAAACGGCGGACAGTATACAACAGTGTCCAATGGCGGACAGTTGTCAGCTGTGTCTAACGGTGGACGTTTTACAATTGCATCAATAGCCGGAAATGCGCCAAATTCAAAAATGAAATCAACAAATGGTTCGGCAATGCAGGAACATGAAAAAAATTTGGAGACATTCGAAGAAATTAACAGTAATTCTTCAATAAAAGTTAACACTTGTAACACAGGTAGGTTTTTTATTTGCTATGTAATATTAATATTATATTCTCAACAAATATAATTTTTTTTTACAAATTTTATTTAAATTTTTGTCGGTCAAAGCCAATTTTCAAAAATATACTTGACGTTTTTAATGAAACAAAAATTCATATTTTCATTGTTCAGTTGAAGGAGATAAAGATGTACAAAGCTCCGGAGTAAATCCTTTAAATTCTAAAAAATGTCGAACCATGCCTCCACCATTAGTTAACTTACCCAAAGATGACATTGACCTGGAGGACAAATTCATCCTCGGTCCTACTCCTGCCATGAGAACAAAAACCCCGTCCTCCCCCTCTGTGCCCTCGACCCCAACAACTCCGACAATGAAGAGGTTCTTCCGCAAGGCGACCAAGGAAGACGGAATGGACAAGGTTTTGGAAACTGTAAATTTTCAGGAGAAGTTTTCCTCTCTCCCAGAGTTTAAACCGAGTTCCACTGGAGTCTCACTCCCCTCCTCCCCTCAGATAACGGCAGGATATGTAAAAAAACACAAACTCTTAGATGATGATCTAGGAAGTGACGCCACGGCAACTCCTCGTACACCACGAACCCCAATAACATGTTCAAGTACACCTCACAGTACACCGCACAGTTTACAGCTGACTGGAACTACTTTCTTTGGACCAGATTTTAATCCTGAGACATTTAAAGGAGAGTACGAGCATAATACCAGTTCTCCTAGAACCCCAGGAGGGGGAGCATCTCTTCGACGAACCCTTGACGGTCGTCGTCAGCTTGTTATGGAACTTTTTCATGAAGAGGTGTCATTTTTAAATTTATATAATACCATTAGATTTTTCACCTTTTTTAAAATATACTTTAAATTTAAAGGGGCTGTCAATATAATTTCAAGTTACATTCCATAGAGGGCCATTTTCGTTTACAACGGCGATCTTATAGAAACCCCACAATAGAAAATAATCAGTTTTGAAAAAGAAAATCATGGTCATTTCAATCATCTTTGATCAGGAAAAAGCTTTGTAAGAACCTTTATTAATTAAACATGCCACTCTAAAAATGGAAGGCCACTTGAAATTACGTCTAAGACTTTTCAATAGACAATTAATTTGGTTTTAATTTAATATTTTTCATTTTAGGGCCTTTTTCCCTCAAACGCCGCAACAGCTGTTTTCCAAACCAAACATGCTGATCTTTTCCCCAACAAACTTTGCCTTCAACTGAAAATCCGCGAAGTGAGACAAAAATTAATGGCGGCAAATAGTAGCGGAAGCAAGCAAGAAAGCGTGTCAGCTGTTTCAGTTTCTAAAATGGACGGCATTCAACAAAACCTGGTGAACAATACTGCTAGTGTGACAAGTCCCAGTGTAAACTAGAAGTAGACAAATTACATCCTAAGTTAGAAACCATTGTATAAATCTATATATTAATAATTTAGATCAGAAATATTTATCGTACAGCGACACAACGTCTTTAAAATACATGGTCATTGTTCATTGCCGATCAAGGTACAGTCGGAGTCGTACATATCAATACAATAAAGACATAAAAACGACTTTCGATACTAATTTTGATTTATAACCACATTGATTGATACACATACACATGGAAACAAAGAGCCGTCAATTAACAGTTTCTTTTTGTTTACATATAAACTTGTAATTTTAAAAATCTTGTTTGAAATCAAAACTTAAATAGAAAAGTCGTCTTCATAATATTGATATAAACGCCGACTACCTCATAAAACAATGTGCGATGGTAGTTTTATAAAATAAATTTTAAAAAACAGCCACAATAGTTCTTTATATAATTTTGGAATCGCAAAAAAAAAGCACACGAACCACTTGATTATCCAATTTAAAAGTAATTCAGTCAGAGTCGTTTTTTGAAAAATAAGTATATCGGAGAGTCTTAGTAAATAGCTGGATATCATTTTTATCTTTGCAATCTGATGCCATAGACCTTTTATATTTTAAACTATGAATTCTGGTAAATCAACTGTTTGAGGCCAGTCTTCGGTTCAGATGTTAAAAAAAAGTTTTATTTTTGATTAAAAATTTTTTTAAATTAAGGTTAAAGACATAACTTAAGTTCCCTGTTTATTAAGACTCAATGTTTAAACAAAATTGTGTATCAAATTGTTAGAGAAAATGCCTAAAATTACATCATTTATAATCGCAGTACAAACCATAACAAACCTTTGTATTTGTAAACATCCATTAGACCATATCAAGCAATGCAGTAGAGTACCAGTATATAAAGTGCCCAGGTTTTGGCCTAATTCATGCAATAACAACTCTACCTTTTTTAATCTTCATAGTTGGGTACGTTTTCTGTACCTTAAATATTAAAATATACTGTCGGATTTTTCAAAGTCATAAATTTTAAATCATAAATACTTTCTAAAGAATAAAAAAATATAGGAAAAGTCCTTATCCTTAGAAAATTTTAAATTTAAATTTTAAATTTTAAATATGAATTAACTTGTACATACATATGTTTAAATGGATTACACATTTTGGTTATTTAAACAGGTTCGAGGGGTGTAAATATTCTGTAAAAAAATACTTCTAAGATAATATTGATAGATATATTTAAAAACAATTATGATATGTGCATAAGAATTAAAAGTTACAATTTTTTAAAGACGCTCACTAGAAAATTATATCTTTATAACCCTTATCAAAATTATGAAATATTATACAAAGTAAACAAACCCCTCTCTCCCCCGTGATTTTATAGAGATAGTATTAATTATATTATAAAAATAAAATATATGTTTTTGAAAAAATTCTCATGTTAATACAGAATAATGTAATAACGTTAAGGTAAGGCTAAGGCTAAGGGAAGCGTTATTTGGTTAGTTTTGAACAAATTTAACGTTATTTGGTTAGTTTTGAACAAATTTAACGTTATTTGGTTAGTTTTGAACAAATTTAACGTTATTTGGTTAGTTTTGAACAAATTTAACGGTTTTTACATTTCTTTAAGTTTGCTTTTATTATATATATTACAAGGCTACTTTTTTCACAAAACATACTGGGTCGACTCGACAATTGTAGTCCAGAGTGGAAAGTACGACTGAACAAATATACAGCACATGTTGTACCGGCTTGGATTCATTCATCTTTTAGAGTCAAATCAAGTTTTATTGACACCTGCGCATAATTCTCAGTGTGTCAATCGATTTAGAAGTTGAAAATGAAACAGACCACTCTTTGGAAAGCCCAAGAAAATGCTGAAAGTTTAGTCTTTAGGGTGGAGCTCTCCATGGAGAGCAAAACGTAAAACCTCTTCTCTGTTTGGCTTTCAGGCTTTCAACTTTGTTTATTTAGGCCTCAATAGGTTACCAGCTAAAGACTATATTAGTCTAATTGAACCTTGTGGGAGGTTAAACCATATTTAAATAATTGTTAAAGATATTAAGTGTGATGGGGAGACAGCAATCTCTTCTAGTGTGGTTAATCATAAGGAATAATTGTAAAATTTTGTTTTTATTTTTTTATTCTTATGGATGTTTTTAGTTAGCTACACAGGGTATCCCACTAATCCCACGAAACCTGTCAGTTGGTAAATAGTTTAGAATGTCTTCATCCATAATTTGTTAAGTTGTTTAATACCAAAGACAATAATTAAAATATTATTTAGGAGTTATGTTATAGTAAAATTAACTTCAAAATGAAATATATTTGAGCAAAATAAACTGCAAAAAGCTTTTATTATCTGATACAGTGTATGGAAGACGACATTTAAAACTATTTACCAACTGTTATATTTCGTGGGACACCCTGTAGATATTAAAAGTTACAATTTAAAAAAACTAGTGTTGAACTATGGCCGGTATTCTGTATGAAAATGCCTGAAAATACAGATGAAAAAGTTGCAGAAATATTTTCAAAATTAGGGAGCAACTTGTTAAAAACATTTAAGATATTGGTACTTGTTTAATTAGATATATATGTTCTGTATTGATGTGTTTTGATTTGAAAGTTTTTTAATATGTTTTGTATGTGCTCCTCACAGATGACTGTAAGGAATTTTGATTCACTACAACTAGAAAATTACGGGGAATATCCTGTACATTCATCTGACACTTCATTTAACGAATAAATCATTAAATTTGAGATAGAAAAATGAGGATATTTATATTATTATAGCATGTAGACATTGGTTAAAGAATATCGTGGTGAATCAGACATGCTCCTTAATTTATATGGAATGTTACTTAAAACTCATTTAAAGGATTTGTCAGTAATGGATGACCCTGTTATTCACTGCAAAAAAATAATCAAAATTAAAAAAAAAAAAGTTTGCTGCCCCAGACGTAAACTATAGGCCAGATCCATCTATGTATAAAACTCTACGTATTGGTGTAACTGTTGAAGCAATGTTCTCTTTATATACTCCTCCTATCAATTCAGACTGCTCAAATATTACTGGGATATCAATGGATTATGCTAAAATATTCAAAAAGGTAGAAATTAATTTGCAAAGGAATTTCATAAAAAAATCATCAGATATGCACAAAAGTAAAATTGCGTTTTTTGGCGGGAAAGTTATTTGAATTTTAAATGTATCGCTTCAAAAATTAAAACAGAATGTACTTAGCGGAAAGTTTTTGACATTCTTTATAACGATCGGGGTAAAAAAGGGCTAGCTTTTAAGCTCTTTATTTTAAAAGACATTTATACATAATTCTCACATTTTGCGATTAATTACAATATTTGTTTTCATAAACAATTTCGCATTCGATACATTTTTTTAAACATTTTAAAATTCTAAAGTTGGACCCAGAAAACTTTGGAATAGGAAGAATCTAAAATGTTCATCTTATAGATTTACCTGGACCTTGAAAACGAAGTAACTAAGCGAAATGGATCTGCTTTGTTTCATGTGATAATGGGAATGTATTTATAGGGACTGTAAAGGACAAATGAAAAGGGGTATAGGCTGAAACCTGTGAATATCAGGAGCTGAACGATGCCTATAAGACATCTTTCTTATGTTTCTGTCTCGAGAAATTGATATAAAACTGTGTCCAAATGATACGAAAATTCACATAAATACAATTTTGTATAAAAGTAGGTTTTAACAGATCATATTCTACATATACTCAACCAGTCTGAAAACGATTATATCCCACAGGAGCCTGAGAATCTCAGGTTTTCTCCTATTTCTGTCTGTATCACGTGATCAGTATACTGCACTGCCATTGGATGAAGTTATGGTGACGTAATACGGACTATACGGACTATATGTACAATTAAATCTATTAAAAATGCAAAATAAAAAAAATTATAAGAGGGGAAAACCTGAGATTCTCAGACTTCTGAGGGATTTAATCATTTTCAGATTGATTGCGTATTTGCTGAATATGATCTGTTTAATACTACAACTTTTATACAAAATTGCATATAGATAATTTTCGGATAAATTTGACACAGTTTTAAAACAATTTCTCGAGACAGGAACATCAGATAGAAGTCTTATAGGTATTTTTCAACGCCGAAGTTTCTCAGGTTTTATCCTATACCCCCTTTCATTTTTCCTTTATAGTCCCTTTAACCCTATTCCTGCTGGGGGGGGGGGTCAATTTGACCCCCCCTGTAGTTTTTTTTACATAACTCAAAAAGTATTTTGGAAATTTTCTGACTTTTCCTACATACCCAAAGCCCTCCCTTTAGGCCTAAAACCATGCTTTAATACTAACTGCATGAGTCCTCAGGCACACTGTCTGAATGACTGCTTTTTCCTGTGACAAACTAAATCTTTGTTTTGACCCACTTACACTTGTCAGATTTTGATAAAATTTAGTTTTTTGGAAAGCCTTTGACATAAGGAAACGAATTGCACAAGTTTGCGAAAAAAAGTTGCAAATTTTTTGCAAACAACCTGTCAAAGGAATTTTGCACATTTTTAGTTTTTCTTGATTAAAAATCAGATTATTTAAAATTTTGTAAAAAATGTTGCAATTTTGAAATGGCATGGTCAATGGCTTTTCAAAAATGTATAATTTTTCATTTTTTGGACAAATTTTTTTTTGCAAACATTTTTACTATATAACTGTATTTCGCGATAAAAAATTCAATTTTTGCAAATTTGCAAAACATTTTGCAGATTCTAAAAGTAGAGCACAAGAGCTTTCCAATTATGTATCATTCGTCATATTTGGACATCAAACACGGGATTTAGAGGGGGGGGTCAAATTGACCCCCGCCCCCAGCATATCCTGGTTTTCAAGTACCCCAGCAGAGATAGGGTTAACACTTTTATGACAGGGTGGACTTTGAAATGTCACAACAACTTGGCCTTTTATTTTTTCCTACTTACTCATTTATGCATTTTTGCAGTCCAAAGAATTTACATTCTAAAAATTGAAAACTCGTATTATGAGCTTTAATGTTTTAGAATTCTTAATCCTATCTCTGCTGGGGTACTTGAAAACCAGGATATGCTCTAAATCCCATGATTGATGTCCAAATATGACAAATGATACATCATTGGAAAGCTCTTGTGCTCTACTTTTAGAATCTGCAAAAACATTTGAAAATTTACAAAAATTGAATTTTTTATCGCAAAATCCAGTTATATGGTAAAAATGTTTGCAAAAAAAATTTGTCCAAAAAATGAAAAATTATACATTTTTGAAAAGCCATTGACCATGCCATTTCAAATATGCAAAATATTTTGCAAAATTTTAAATAACCTGATTTTTAATCAAGAAAAACTAAAAATGTGCAAATTTCCTTTGACAGGTTGTTTACAAAAAATTTGCAATTTTTTTTGCAAAACTTGTGCTATTCGTTTCCTTATGTCAAAGGCTTTCCAAAAAGCTAAATTTTATCAAAATCTAACACGTGGAAGTGGGTCAAAACAAAGATTTAGTTTGTTACACAAAAAGCAGTCATTCAGGCAGTGTGCCTGAGGACTCAGGCAGTTAGTATTAAAGCCCGGTTTTAGGCCTAAAGGGAGGGTTTTGGGTATGTAGGAAAAGTCAAAAAATTTCAACAGCCTCAGAACAAAACTTTGAGAGTTATGTAAAAAAACTGCAGGAATAGGGTTAACAACTTTTCGGTGAAACCTTGCGACCTTACTGTGATCTTTGCAATGATACTTATCCTCCCTGTAAAGTCTCATTTATTGTGGTTAGCCCTATATTTGTTTTAGTATCTGGGAGTAGAAATTGAATGCTTTGAACCTTCTGATGGAATATGGGGAGGAAAAGTGAATGAAACCTGGACTGGAGTTTTAGGAATGCTTCGCAGGTTTTATCAACTTTATTTTTTTCAATTTTGAGCTATTTTCTTATTTTTAATTGATAAAAACATGCATCTATCATTAGATGATTTTTGTTGGCGCACTGGCGTAATGGAGAAGAAACCAAAGGATTGATAAAAAGTCTACTAATTTCAGCATTTTGCCACAACTTATTTTTTTATTTGCAAAATTGATCGGATCAAAACAATTTCATTTAGGATTTTTTTCAGCAAATTAAATTTGATTTTGGAAGGGAAATAATGTTGTTGGGACATTTCAAAAAAAGACTTTTTAAAAAAGACATTTCATTTTTAACAAATCATGGATAGGACATTTCATAGACAACTCATTTTATTTACAGGACATTTCATAGACAAGAAATCTTTATATATAGGACATTTCATAGACAAGGCATTTCATAGACAGGGTGGAACTTTTCATAACAGTACATTTCCATAGACATGGGCAGATTTTTTATAAACAGACAATTCCATAGACAGAAAAGCATTTTTTAGAGACTACATTTATAAAACTACTAGCTTGGGAACCCAGCGTTATCTAGGTTACTTATAGTTACTCCCGCCGTTTACCTGCACTTGGTTGCAAATTGCGATTTTAGCGATTTATAAAAGTCTACCCACTCAACCTAGAATTTCAATCGCTAAGAACATTTCAGGGGCTCTCCCGAGTTCCCCAATCAAAATTTGAGGCAAATAGGACCAGGGTTCTTGAGTTATGATCGGACAGACAAACAAACAAATAAACAAACAGATATTTCAATATACAGATTATTATGATCTAGGCAAGAAATAGATATTGCAATGCTTGGTTTTATGGAGAGTGAACAAAGAAAAGAAGATTTCACCTTCCTTCATCCAATTGGAAAAGATGGGATGTTCATCATCTCCAAACAAAATCAAAAGAAGGTACAGTGATATTAAGAAAACAATGGAAGACGACATTATAGCAATAGTTAACTGTATTGATGTTGTTACAAAGCAAATAGTCAGACACTTTAACTTGAAAACTTGACAAAACTACGCTTGTGCGACGAACATTTTTAAGAATTCAAGATTTTCGAAGATTTTTCTATTTTCATATTAGTGGATTTTTCTATTTTCATATTGGTGGATTTTTCTATTTTCAATATTAGTGGATTTCCAAATCTGAAAAATATAAATTGATTGACCTCTATTTATAAACCAATTTATGTCTTTAAAATCTATCCATTAATTTGTTCTAGAATAAAGAGTCCTATTGGAAAAGTATCTACGGAGGAATATATTATGATGTTTGGACAGCTCTTCTAGTATACACTGTTATAGCAGGAATATTCAAATTTTATTTACAAAAGAGGTTTTCGTCATTTATTGAAAATCTATTATTTTTTCCCCTAATTTGTTTTAATACTTTGGTTTAAAACGGGGTTAAACACCCGTAAATTGACACAACTAATCTTTTGATTTGACTAATATTCCTTAGCGTTTCTCTTCATTTTTATGAACAAACCCACGAAGAGTTCCAGATCTTCTAAAGTAACAGGTTAATTTATGTTTGATAAATTTACATACTTTGGTATAAAAAATGTATAATAGAGATCGTTAAGAAATTTGTGAACTTATTCATAATAGAAAATATGAGACAATAGACTTTGGGGCGCTTCGCGTCCATCTTCTATTTCAATTGTGATCATTTCTTTGTAGTTTGTATACAAGTTTGCAGAATTTAATTTTTTTTTCGTGGATTTACAAAGTTTAATGAAAATCGAATTTTGTTGGGGGCAAATATCTGAAGTTTGGATAATCATTTTGGTCATGTAAAATCCCACAACAAAATTGGGCCCGATCGGTTCAGCCGTTTTGACGTTTAATGGATACAAACAGACAGACCAACAAAGTAAAAATATGAAATATAGAAGGGATGAAATTTTAAACAGTTTTAATTAAAAATGAGGAAAACCATTACTCCACAGTAACTCGTCATCATTTCATTTTTACCATTTTCTTTAATAAATCTAATTTTCTAATCTCAAAATCTTTGCAACTTGATGTAGTAAACCTTTGTCATTTTAAACTATGAATTCTGATAGATCAAATACTTTTAACTTAAAAAACTCAACTTATTTGAAGAATTTGTCGGAAATGTCTGGACTTTTTTCCTGACAGCTGGCTGGCAAATGTCAATTCTGGATCCTAAACAACTCAGTGCAAAGGTAATTCATGGAGCATATAATCTAGACAGAAGGAGAAGGTAAAATCATTGGTACGACTTTGTGACCTTGTCAGGGAATAGGAAGGGAAATGTCGCTGGTCTAGCATGAGAAAGCCAGTCGCACTGCTTTCCAGACGAGTTCGGTATTACACAGACACACAACACGACTACAGTCAAGAAAATTGTGAACGATGTTCTCAATTATAATTAAGCTTGAATAAACTTTAATCAAATTATAATCTTAACATGAACATTTGGCTTTATAGTGTTGACTTAAATATATATAAATAATATATAACATGTATATTAAACTTATTAAACAATAACAATAAACAAATGTACTCTCCTAGACTGTAGAAATACCGAGATTCTTATGTACTGTATATACCTACAGTACACGCCTTTGGTTCGGTATTACTTACACACACTTTTTTGGTACTTACACACATACATGACGTTTCCGCCTTCCTGGACCTTGTGAGCTAGTTTAGATTTATGCATAAGTATGAGAAATGCAAATTATTCCGGTTAAATATGAAAATATGAAAATTCGAAATAGCTTTTATTCTTCTCAATAACTCTTCAATAAGAGAAGTTTTAGTTGTAAATATAAAATGTTTTAAGGATTAAGTACTTCTTATAGTTTATTCTAGATTTTAGTATTGAGTAGTTTGTTCTAGATTTTAGCATTGAGTAGTTTGTTTCTTGGTATGATGATGTACAGCTCCTATTCTGGAGTCCTAGTATCTAACATAATGGTGCGACGAACTGATGTTGCGGTCAATTCGTTTCAAGAGGTCATGGATACTGATCACAAGGTTAGTTTTTTATCATCACTTTTTTTTACTTTTAGAATATATATATATAGTTTTTAAAAATATTCTCTATTTTGATCAAATTAGCGAGGGAGGGGGTGCAGGGCCGTCATGAGCCCCAAGAAAAGTACCTCCGGGCCTCCTGATACACAAAAGTCCCCCCAAGCTCCGCGAAACCATCTCCAAGCCTCTTGCTACCCTGCCAGCCTCCGCCATTCAGTCTCCACACCCCGCATTTTTGTCTCCAATGAAAGACATTTGGCTTTTACATCCACAAATTGTTTTTCAAATCATCTCAACATGAAAAAAAAAATAATTTTAAATGATGATTTTACTTGAGATTGAGACGTCGGTGTTTGTTTTCTAAATTTCACAAATTCCTTAACAAAGATTAGTTTTATACAACTACAAGTGCGGAACAAATACGTATAAGCACTCCATAATTCAGTGAGAAAAATAAAGATAGCTCCGTCATTATTAATCAGACATAGAGGTATTTAGCATACTGCTGTGAATCGAACATTCGGTTCTGCAATTGACAGTTAAATGCAAAATTTCGCCTTCATTTTTCATTTCTCAAATGTAATTGTTAGGCTTCGCTATCGATCAACATTATAAATATATATTTGTGTTTGCTTAACATTTTTCTAACTCAGTAATGAGGGGTGTGTCTAAATTATCAAGCACAATATTAATGTTAATAAATTAATTAAAAACTAACAAGAAAAGGAACTGTAAGCATTACTTTAAATGACCTGACATGACAGTGACATCCTGGATTCACAACGGTACCCTTTTTAACCTTTGAATGATCAAGGATATCAGAGTTTTCCTTATTTTTCTAAAGCATCTCTCGTAAATGTTAAACACTTTGTTTGGAAGCTCTTTCAAATTTTATAATCCAATTTTAAGGCTTTTACAGAGCATTTTAAAGATGTCTACACTGAGACCTCTGTCTTTAATGATCAGTGACAGGTTCTAAGGGTACGCGTTGTGAATTACGGATATCCTTTTTATTAAATTAAAGATCCCTAGGACGTTATGCTTACAGTTCCTTTCATATATATTTTCATTTTCAGATTGCTACCTACATGGGATCAATAGGAATACATCATACATTGTTTTTCTAAATTATGCTCTTTTCTTGTTTCTTGTTTCATATTAACAATATAAAATGAATCCTAATATTTTCTTTTGAAATCCTAAAACTAACTTCATCAAATGGCATCCTGTCTATATCGGAGTATATTTTTAGTTTTTTATCTCTCATTCAAAACCCGTAAAAAGATAACGTATGAGACCTTAAAACAGTGATAACCAGTAAACTAAAGAAGAGAAAGACGACTTTTGAGCCAAGTTATAACTTTAAAAGGCCAAAGAGCATGAGAAATTGTACAGTTTAATAAAACCCATTTCACTAAATTACTAATTTAATGTGTCAAAAAAAACTATTTGCTTTGTAACAACATCCAATACACTTTAGTATTACTATGATGTTGTCATCCTGTTCCATGGTTTTCTGGCTATCACTGTATCCTAAATTATAAAAGTATAAAATAACAAATACGAAAATCTACATTTATTCGAAATGATTTGTTAAAAATGGGGTTCAGCCAAGGTTTTATAATATTTACGGGAAATATCGACTTCTAAAATATGTCCGGAAAATATCGTCTCCTAAGATATGTCCGGAAAATATCGTCTCCAAAAATATGTCCGGAAAATATCGTCTCCTAAAATATGTCCGGAAAATATCGTCTCCTAAGATATGTCCGGAAAATATCGTCTCCTAAGATATGTCCGGAAAATATCATCTCCTAAGATATGTCCGGAAAATATCATCTCCTAAGATATGTCCGGAAAATATCGTCTCCTAAGAAAGATAGATAAAAAACTAATATGACGTCACTGATTACAGAGGCGAAAGTGTCTGATTACAGAGGCGAGAGTGACGTAATACTATATTTTTATCTATCTATCCTAGGAGAGGGCATTTTCATACATTGAAGCTCATTGCAAGTAACCAACCTTATTGTACTACCTAGCATTTTGCTCAACTACTGCTCCATGCAAGTCATTCACTTTTAGCTAAACATTGTGTGATATTTGAACAGGAATGGATATGGTTGAATCCTTTAAGGTAGAGTTCAAGGTTTTAAAGTTTTATTCTTTACAAACTCCTAAATCCGTAACTGAACTCAGCTTGTAAACTAAACTTATTGCTCATTTTCATAAACTTAGTTATAGATCATCTGAACTTCGCTCATTTTCTTGAACTTAGTTATAGTTCATCTGAACTTAGCTCATTTTCTTGAACTTAGTTATATAGTTCATCTGAACTTAGCTCATTTTTTTTAACTTAGTTTTAGATTATCTGAACTTTGCTCATTTTCCTGAACTTAATTATAGATCATCTGAACTTAGCTCATTTTCTTAAACTTAGTTATAGATCATCTGAACTTCGCTCATTTTCCTGAACTTAATTATACGAATTTTCCTAACTATATAATGTCTTATCTATACAAATGTCGTATCATTGAATTATCTTTCTATGAATTTTCCTATCTATTAAATGTCGTATCTCTGAAATGTCCTATTTCTGAAATGTCCTATCAATGTAATGTCCTATATTTCAAATGTCTAACATGAAATGTATAAGAAATATGATTTGACTTCTGTTTAGATCGAATACAAACTAGAAGAGGTGAAAATCCCATCAAAATGTTTGTTTGCGCGCTTGAAACCCATTTCAATAAATTAGATATTTTTATTCAATTTTACTCATCTTTTTTAATAGCAGTTCGATAAAATAACTTTTTCACCCTACATCGGGCAATATTATGGTGTTATGTATTCCCTCAAAATTGAATAAACCTAAATATATATGTGTAGTCCACGAACCCTGGAATATCTTCAAATATCTTGTATCTAGAGAGTAAAGAAACAAAAGATAGACTAGATTATGTCAGGTACCATTTTTATTAAAAATTAGAACTTTTCGAAAATTTCGAAAAATTTCAAATTTCCAAATTTATTTTAGAAATTCTGATAAAATAGTTACTTTACTGCCAGGAGAAGATTTCGCTAAGCATTATATTAAGAAACAAAAGGTGACTAACTACCCTGGTCCAATAAGTGCATGATCCGAACCGATACAAGGATTTACCAGTCTTTGTAATTGACTTGTACCGACTAGTCTAGACTACCCAGTGTAAAGTTTTTATATAATACCAATCTAGTGTAATTGTACCAGTGGGTCCACGCTACACTTCGTGTAAGAACCCAGCAGGTTTTTATATGATACCAGTCTAGTGTAATTGTAAAGGTGGAACCACGCTACACTTTGTGTAAGAACTCAGCAGGTTTTTATATAATACCGGTCTAGTGTAATTGTACCTATGGGTTCAAACTAAACTTTGTGTAAGAACCAAGCAGGTTTTTATAAAATACCAGTCTAGTGTAATTGTACCGGAGGGTCCAATCTGCACTTTGTGTAAGGACCCAGCACGTTTTTATACAATACCGGTCTAGTGTAATTGTACAGGTGGGTCCACGCTACACTTTGTGTAAGAACCCAGCAGGTTTTTATATAATACCGGTCTAGTGTAATTGTACCAGTGGGTCCAAGCTACACTTTGTGTAAGAACCCAGCACGTTTTTATATAATACCAGTCTAGTGTAATTATACCGGAGGGTCCAAGCTACACTTTGTCTAAGAACCCAGCAGGTTTTTATATAATACCTGTCTAGTGTAATTGTACCGGAGTGTCCAAACTACACTGTGTGTAAGAACCCAGGAGGTTTTTATATAATACCGGTCTAGTGTAATTATACCGGTGGGTCCAAACTAAACTTTGTGTAAGAACCCAGCAGGTTTTTATTTAATACCAGTCTAGTGTAATTGTACCGGTGGGTCCAAACTAAACTTTGTGTAAGAACCCAGCAGGTTTTTTATATAATACCTGTCTAGTGTAATTGTACCGGTGGGTCCAAGCTACACTTTTTGTAAGAACCCAGCAGGCAATAATTATAGACATTGTTACTCTTCTTTCTGCAAGCCTCTTGTACTTTCTGAAAAAAAATGCATCAAAGGGATGCGTTTTTGCCACTAACTCTACTATTGTAATCCCAATATCTTGCAATCCTATGTCGTAAACCTTTGATGTTTCAAACTATAAATTCTGTTGGATCAAATAGTCTAATCTAAAATAATATTATTTTGCTCCCAACTTTTTTACATCAGTTTTTTTTTCAGGGTAAGTGCGAGTTGGGGAGAAGTAAGACCCCAATTAGTTCCAGCGATTTGCCATATGCGTTCGCAGTCAACAAGGAAGGGTTTTTAAATATCAAAAACAATTTAAAAACAAGGTTTGACCAGAACTGTTTACATGACTTGAAAAAGGTTTATGCCAAATTTTGAACGTGAATCTGAGTAACAGTGTTGATTATATCGTTTTTTCTTTAATAAACAAAAATAAATTTGCTAAGATCCTTTCTTGTCAATCGTTCACAAATCTGCGAGTCAATTTTGTAAAAGACCTTGAAGTCCGATACATCTTTTAACCCAGTTTTCGGGTTGAGGGTGACGGAGTTATTCAAGTTTTTCAAGCTCAAAATTAAGTGCAGAGTTGGGTAAAAGAAAAGTATTTTCTTTTAATTGTCTAAGAAATAAGTATGAAATAAGTATGAAAGTATGAAAACTTTAAATCACGGACACTACTTTCATTTTCAACTGAACGATTTTTTAGTGCATTGCATTATATATATAAAAAGTTTTTCTAAATCTTTACTGTGGAAAACTGTTGGAAAAAAGCATAATATTTTTTTTATAAAAAAGTTTGTACACAAAGTGAGAAACAATTACAATCGATTTTAGCCACTCAACTTTCAGCTCGAAAAACTTGCGTGTCATTATTGTCCGTGATCCTTTCTTAAACAAATGATGACAAGATAACTGGGTCCTTTGAAATTACAACTATGCTAGTCCCATACGCCCACTCAGCTTTAAATGAATTTGTTATGTTATAAGTTTTGCTTTTGATGGGTTAAACAAAGAGATGTTAATTTATAGAAAACAAATTGTCAAAAAAATGTAAAATGAAGTATTTAACCCTGATTAGAATTACCCGATGGAATCCCAACTAAATGTAATTCTTCAAAAAACTGACGAAAGTGGAGTTCTTCAATATATCAAGAAATCTAAAATTACAAGGTGACAAGATAAAAATTAATTCATTCAATCATTTGGTGTACTGTCCTGGTTTGTCTTGCATAGTTTTTGATTGTACTGTACAGCTTCCTCTAGCTGCTTAAAAGTCGGCGCGTAACTTGAAATGAACCGGAATTTACAGAAGCACGTAAGTAAACTTTTCCAGTCTTTTGAAGTTCTGATCATCATTAAATCAGGCATGATTGATAGACGTCAGATCCATTAACGTCCCTTGGGACAATTTAGCATTGATCTTTGTCAAAACAAATTTCATCTTTAAAGAGACTGTAAAGGAAAAATGAAAGGGAGTATAGGATAAAACCAGAGAATCTCAGGCGTTGAACGATACATATAAGACATCTATCTGATGTTTCTGTCTCGCTCTAGAAATTGATATAAAACTGTGTCAAAATTTTACGAAAATCTATATTTATGAAATTTTATATAAAAGTTGTAATATTAAACAGATCATATTCAGCAAATACGCAAACAATCTGAAAACGACGATATCCCACAGAAACCTGAGAATCTCAGGCTTGCTTTACAGTTCTTAAATGTCTAAGGCTACAGAAAAGTATAAGATAGATACAAAAGTAAATTCAAATAACAACGCGTAGCGATACTTTAAAGTCGACCCAGCTGTAGGGATAAATGTGCCCATGTATAATTTACAGGCTAGAGGATGCGGAGCGTCTGCATTGCACTGAATCGATTGAATTTAATCGACTTGATCATGGCTCATTTCGAGGCTTCTTCACTGTTCTTGGGGGAGGAATAGGTATGTAATGTACCAATAAGGAATTAAAAATATTTATTAAATTTTGAGAGAATTGTTATCCCTGCATTTTTATTCTCAATCTAATTCTACATTTAGGAAGTTACAATTTAGTATATTTATTTCATCCAAAGAATTATTTCTGTTTAGTATGTTCCCTGTGTTTCCTGGCTGTAGAGATTTGTGTTAGGTCATACAAGAATCAGGAATAGAGGCGTTTTTACCCAATGGGATGGGGGGAGGGGGGGGGGGAAGTTTATAATTATTTTAAGAAGCTGATCCAACATGGTTTTCTAAAAAATTAATTTGGTCTTAATTTTTGTTTTGACCATATTTCTGATGTCAGAGGAACGATTTGGCACACTTTAATAAAAATGTTTGAATTAAAGGAAGGTAGGGTTTCCAGTCGTAATTGCGTTACGCGTAATTACGCGTAACGAAACGTAACACTTTCTTTCACTTACGCAGGAGCATTACGCGTAATTACGCATATATTACGTTTACGAAAGAAAGTCTAGTTTCGCGTAATTAAGGCGTAATTACGCGAAATTACGTATTACGTAACAATTCCGTAATAAATAAAGTACATATTAATTCTCAGAAATAATTATAGCGGGACAGTATGTACTCAACCCCCCCCCC